>NC_040031.1:22061367-22139687 GCF_000972845.2 Larimichthys crocea | reverse complement strand
CCTCTTACATAATTCTCACTCTTACATACATATATTTTACCTCTTATTTACATCATATATCTCACCTTACATACATATATTTTTACCTCTTATTACATATATTCTCACTCTTACATACATATTATTATACCTTTATTTACATATATC
This sequence comes from Larimichthys crocea, assembly GCF_000972845.2. Lineage (NCBI taxonomy): Eukaryota > Metazoa > Chordata > Actinopteri > Sciaenidae > Larimichthys > Larimichthys crocea. The sequence goes on along the minus strand of NC_040031.1, from coordinate 22,139,540 downwards.
TCACTCTTATCATTATTCTCACTCTTACATCACTAATTTATCTTTATTTACATATATTTCTCACTCTTACATACATATATTCTTTCTGAACCGACTATTTTCACATTATCTACTACTTTTGAAAAAACAACAAAAGTTTTTGGTTTTGAAAATGACAGCTTAGCATGACATAACGATTAAAAAATGTTTTCAAATATAACTGTTGTAATATAATTACTTAATGAATTATTGTAATATATATTATTAATCAGATTTAGAACCTCGTATTATTTGTGTGTTGCAAATTCCCCCGACCATATGAATTTGCCATAGGTATGAAAACAGAGGTGTCACCATTCTTTTGTTTTTAAATAGCATGGTCTTGCATGTTTCATAGAACCCTACAATAAAATGGTTGCAGTTTGTTAGTTCAGACACACAAAAAAAAAATGATTTGCTTATCAAGACCATTGTCCTTGATGAGTTCTTCCAGATGTTCCAACTTTATTCAAACTTTATTCAAAGTGTGTTCCTCCACAAGCTTTCCTTTCTGAGCGTAAGGCGGTGGCTCCTTCACGAGAACGCTCACACCAAATGCTTTCATCATTTGTTATTCTGATCCAGAGAAGTCTTATTTACCTAACACAGTGTCTCTCTTTTCATTTTACACTGTACTGACCAAGCAGGTCTGATCATGACTGGTCTCTTTCTCATTAACCCTCATAAGTGAGTATGCAGCGTGCTCAGATTTATGTTATCGCTCTGATGATGAGTTTGGTCTCAGTGTAATTGCTCCAACCTTCACTAAATAACTGGGCTTGAATGATCGTGAGCATTTTACACTTGGAACATCTGTCGCAGCAGGCTGCTCTTGAAGCAGGGAGTTTTAATGATCAGTTATCCGCTGATCAGGCCCGTTTATGTTTGATCCACCAAGTGGGAGCTTGTCTAGAGTAGCAAAGCTGATCTGACTTATTAGGGCCACTGTGAATACCCCAGACCATTCCAGTATCAGATGATATACTGCCAGAGATTTTCCTGATCAAACAGAGGATGGATTGATTATTCATGGCTGTGAAATCTCTGTATATGCATGTGCATATTCTCTTGGCAGTTCTCTGCATATGTTTAATGGAGATAAATGTTATTTGTTTGTCTGTTGCTTTTAGGTCATTGGAATTGAACTGTAGTATATTATTTCTCATAGAGTGACCTGATGTTAAAGCATGATGGTAGCACCGTGTAAAATGAATTACTCTAAGAATCTGTAGCATCGCTAAAGAGTGCTGAGGATGAAGCTCTTGATTCTCAGCAGAAAACTCATGACGAGCGCTCTCCAGCAGCTGTAAGTGGAACGTAGTGGAATTGATGGGGGTGAATGAATTCCAACGGCTAAAGAGCCAAATCATGACATTTCCATCCTAATTTTTGTCACGGTTCTGTACCTGCTCTGCAGACATATGCAGCTGTCACATGTGCTGATTGTTTTGGCTAGCAGAGACGAGGTGTAAATGCAGCCAGGTTTCAGGTCTCTGTAGATTCACCAATTTCACATTATCACATTGTCTTTTCGTCTAGATATGCTGCTCTTCTCAGCTTTACACTTTTACAGTTTAAGCTCATCGATCTGTCCGGCCTACAAACTGTATAGTTTTGGTTGACTCTTGCTGTCCTCATAGCACTGTAGTCTGTGATCTGCTCAGCAGCAAAATGACAGACGCAGGCGAGACGAGCTGGTGAACATTGTGGAGCATGTAGCAGCTAAAGAACCAGAGATTTCCCTCAGGAGTTGGTAAACAGACCAAAAACAGGCTGAAGGAGAGTGAGATTGGACTTAGATGCAGCAAGCTAATATAATAGCAATGTCCATTTTATTGAATTCATTTAATATTTGTTTCAACATTTATTGAAAATCTGTTTTACTTCTTACTTCTTAGTTATTACTTGTCGTGTTTTTTGTCAGTTAGTGACCATTGTCCTCTAACAGAAGCAATGCTTGTGGGGCATAACACCTTAAAGGTACAGTGGAAATGGATTATAATATACATAACATGTTTTCAGTGGTATAAATCACCTTATGAAACAAGTCATTATGTTTTTTTACCTTAGTTTGGCCTTTTTATCTACATGTACTGCAGGTCGAACAACACTTACATTTATTAGCGACTCTGTTGATGTATTTAGCAAGGCTAAAGGCTCTGTACTCCGTGCCGGTCTTAGCTATGGCAATGTGGGTGGCCGCCCAGGGCGCATTCTCCGGGGGGCGCACGAACGCCCTGTCTGTACTGATTTACTTGTGCAGGATGGATCTAAATCTGAATCTGAATCCAGCTCTGTGATACTGATCCTGAGTCTGCAGGAAATTACGTTGATCCACCATGTCTCGACACTATTGCTAACGGTGGCAACAACTGCTTTTGTCTTTGATGATAGCTGGATTGGGATGTTAGGATCCGGATTAATGAGACTACAGACTTGTTAATCTCTGTCAGAAATGAAGATGGGTGAATCTCGATAAACCACTAAACTAAAACCACTAACATAGATGTCAATCAAAGTGTAAACACGACAACACATCAAACTAACTAATCGTTAATCTTAGCTTTTATTAGACCAGCTTGCTGAAGTCTAGCCTCCACAGGCTACTCGTGTGGGTGAAAAACTGTTTTGTCACATGAAGCCACTGCGATGCTCCTTAAAGAAATGTGTGTATGTTGAAAATCACAAAATTAGAGATAAAGTTGTTAATTTCTGGTGTTTGCTTCATTGAGTAAAAAATATAAATGTAATGAACCCTGTGTGCTATGTTACATCAATTCAACAAGCAAGTATATACTTATCTGTTTGTATCGATTCAGTTCAGTCTTATTCATGTAGCCACTAAATCATAACAGAAGTTCTCACGACATTTACAGAGCAGGTATATTTACAGAGATCAACAATTCACACCACACATAACGTCTGGTGGCAAAGTGCTGGTGAGGTTTGAAGTCACGTGTAGAACAGACCAAGACACAAAACACTGCAGCGGCCACACCTTGACAAAGACGTGCCTGGTGGGGTTTTGCCGCAGACTGACAGCGATCGGAGTCTTTATGACTTCTTCATACTGAATGTTTAACTACGGAGCACAATGTGATGAGAGGTCTGTTAGCAGCTGAACTTTTAACCATAGATTGTGTTTATAAATCCCCAGATGATTGTGTGTGGGGAGATCTGTGATCTTCTGATGTGGTGGGACAGTACAGCATAGGAGAAATCCAGTTGGTTCTGACAGCTTCTGGTATTTGGTTAAACTAAGCAACTCTCTCTCTCACAGTTGATATAAATATTGACTGTTTTCTTGACAACCACTGCATTAGTCTTCTATCTACACAGTGTGTGAAAATCAAACAGGGCTGTGAGTAATCAGTATTTGCTGCATGTGGTCCAGCTGGAGCAGCAATGTTTGATTTAGTGTTCAAAACACATTAAAGTGAATGACACCAAACAAGAATGCCTGGGCATTTTATTCGTATAAATGATGTGTGAAAATGCCTGGTGCATTGTAAATGATTGATGGTGGGGGCGAGCTGATGAGCTAATTGTGATGGGGGGCGGCGGCTGATGGTTTTAGATGGGGATCTAAAAAAAAACAAGTGTGCAGGGACTTTGGATAATAGCCACTGTTGGTGGAGCTGCGCTTGTTCGGTCCTATGTGGTCCAGACTCCCCTCACACTCATCCACACAGCCATCCTGAACATTTTGCACCATCTTTTTCAGCTACTGCCCTACCACATTTATTTATTAACCCGCAGCAACACACAGACGACTGCAAAAAGATCTCAATACAGCCGAGCATTGCTTGTCAACATTCATTACTCTGATTGTCAAGTGACTCATCAAGCGTGCCACCAACAGGGCAGAAAAGGTGTGTGTGTGTTTTGTCAGAGACAATTTAAAGTTTCAACATATGTTCATTTTCCAATCTGAACAATTCATCCTTACATCATGGGGTTAAAAAGAAACAAATTCTGTCACTGTAGCGCCTCTGTCTGGAGAATTCTGTCCAGAATTTAGTCTTCTCTATTTTTAATCAGCCAGTCTGTTCTAAAAGGTTGGACTGTTTTTTACTCAACTGAATTCAAACAAGTTTTACTCTAAAGAATGAACTGGAAAATAACAGTGATCAAAATACAGTGATCACAAAAGAGACTGGGTTACTGACTAGCAAAGCAGGGGACTGAAATCCACTAACCTAAATGACTTGAGTTATGTTCAAGTTTCTATTGAAAAAAAGTTTCACGTGAAAGTACAACCGTAAAAAACACAAAAGCTACTGGACATTAAACTCTCTGATCGATCGCCATGTTTACTGCAATGAAAAATCAAACTAGGATCTCACTTGACATCTGTGTAACGTACATGACTGCCACCTTGACTTTTTTAGATTTAGAGAAACGATGTTTCCTGAGTTGAGGCAGCTAAGGTCATCATGATTAGCAGGAAAGGCAGATATAGTGATGTGTGAGTGAGGAGCACTGGTCAGGGTCACAAACACAAGACTCCCATTTCCCAAACCACGCATGTCTTATCTATTGACCAAAGAATGGTCGGTTAAGTAAAGAGATAACTCAAAAAGCTCCTCTGGGGACTAGTGAAAACATCAGACTTCCAGTAGTCCGCTGACCTCTTAATGGTCACATTCAAAACACTCATCTCTAAAAAGTGCGCTCATTTTTCCAAAGCCAACATCAGTCACTTTTAAAAGTTTGCTGAAATTCCAGTACATTCATATAGAATGACAATATACCCATATCAGATTAGTCATTTCACTATTTACCATTTATTAAAAAATCTGTGCATCATATTTTTTTAATAACATTTGTTGAAAAGTCAAAAATGTATTTATTATTTATTTATATTATTTATTATTTATTTATTTATATTTGCTTCTCATTTTTAAGCAACATTATGTAAGACAAGACATAGCAGCTGTCATTATATTATATATATATATATATATATATTCACCCATATTACTGGTAATGTTCTAGAAAATGAAATTTTGCTAAATGGTTAAATTTCTGCAAAAAAATTTTAGTACATTTAAATTGCAGTGTTAACTTGACTTTAGGTTTAGCGATTTAGAAACAGGAAATGCTTTGTGAAAAGCTGACCTTGCAGATTACTCCACCTCTTTTGTTAATCTTTTCAAAATTGCACAGTGATTGCTTTTATGCTCAGTGCAGGAACAGCGCAGGATCTCACAGAAAATTATAGAACTTTTATGTTTAAACTGAATTATATTTATTTATTTAGCAAGAGCTTTAACATGATTTAAAACAAAAAAACAACAAAATAAACTTGTTTGTGGTTTCTTTCCACAACAATGGAGTCAAATGTTGTCACATTGCTTATGGACAGAGGGAGGTTTAATCATGTGGTTAGCTGTCTGTGTGGAGTTTGCATGTTCTCCCGTGTCTGCGTGGGTTCTTTCCAGGTACTCCAGCTTCTTCCCACAGTCCAAAGACATGCAGGTTAATTTGTGATGTTTGTTTGTCTCTGTGTATCAGTCCTGTGAACTTGTGACCTGTCCAGAGTCTACCATGCCTCTGACCTAGTTAGAGCTGGGAATCTTTGCCCGAACCCGTCAGGACCCGACGGGACCTGGCGGGTTTGGGCATAATTCTTATTATTTGAATCTGGCCCGCGCCGCGCTCAGGCTTGCGTTATGACTTGCATGGTAAATGAGCGATCATGTGATCAGTTTCGATCTGCACGACATTGCAATCATTCAGACATTTGTAGTCCTGAATAAAAAATGTTCAAAATGTACAGCACAAATGCCTCATTCTTGACTGATATGCCATATACGCACATTTGAATAACACCCAGGCCGGGTCGGGCCTGACTTCTAAGGCCCATTTCATGCCCTAGACCTAGTGCTAGAAAAAAAAATGGATGGGTGGATCATTTGGTTTCATGGTCAGAAGAAAAACATTTTTAATTGTATAGGTTGAAATTGTACACTGCTCAAAAAAATGAAAGGGACACTTTTTAGAGTGTAGAGTATAGCATCAAGTCAGTTCAACATCTGGGATATTGATCTGGTCAGGTAAGTAGCTGGGGTTGTTAATCATTTCTGTTTATCTGTTTAGGTGTTAATGAAATACACAACAGGTACACTAGAGGGGCAACAATGAGACAACCCTGAAAATAGGACTGGTTTTACAGGTGGAGGCTGCTGACATTTCTTCCCTGCTCATCTTTTCTGACCAATTACTCATTAGTTTTGCATTTGGCTAGGGTCAGTATCACTACTGGTTGCATGGTGCAGCACCTGGACCCTACAGAGGTTGCACAGGTAGTCCAACTCCTCCAGGGTGGGAAATCAATATGTGCCATTGCCAGAAGGTTTGCTGTGTTTCCCAGCAGTCTGAAGAGCATGGAGGAGATTCCAGGAAACAGGCAGTTACTCTAGGAGAGCTGGACAGGGCCGTAGATGGCCCTTAACCCATCAGCAGGACCAGTATCTGCTCCTTTGTGCAAGAGGAACAGGATGAGCACTGCCAGAGCCCTACAAAAGACCTACAGGAGGCCACAGGTGTGAATGTCTCTGACCAAACAATCAGAAACAGACTTCATGAGGGTGGCCTGATGGCTCGACGTCCTGTACTGGACCCTGTGGTCACTGCCTGGCACCATGGACCTTGACTGGCATTTGCCACAGACAACATCATTCAGCATGACCGGTTTGGTGTTGGTCAGTGATGGTCTGGGGAGGCATATCCCTGGAAGGACACACAGACCTCTACAGGTTAGACAACGCCACCCTGACTGCTATTACTGTAGGTATCAGAATGAAATCCTTGGACCCATTGTCAGACCATATGCTGGTGCAGTGGGTCCTGGGTTCCTCCTGAGAGTATGCAGGCAGTTCCTGGAGGATAACGGAATTGATACCATTGACTGGCCCCTATGCTCGAGTGACCTAAATCCAATCGAACACCTCTTGGACATTATGTTTTGGTCAATCCGATGCCGCCAGGTTGCACCTCAGACTGTCTAGGAGCTCAGTGATGCCCTGGTCCAGATCTGGGAGGAGATCCCCCAGGACACCATCCGTCATCTCATTGGGAGCATGCCCGACATTGTCATTTCCATTAATGATGTGGCATCCTTTCGTTCTTAATACATTACCCAGTCCATATCAGGAAAGATATCCAGTGTGATTTCTTTTCCTGTTGAGATCTGATGTGTTTTTTAAAGTGTTCCTTTATTTTTTTTGAGCAGTGTACAGTATATTGATAACATATTGATAACATACACATTTTCAGGGAGCTTCAACAAACATTCATGTCACTCTCTTTTCTTCAGCTATGTGAACTTAAAAAAATGCTGCAGTTGTCTTTTTTAATCAACTGCTCTTCTGCAGGGCCCTTTGCCATGCTTGAACTCAGCACCTGTACTCAAAGTGCATGAGTAGACACAAAATAGGCGTCAAGTTCTTGCTCATGGTGGAATTGTTGGTCTCTGTAAATAATATTAGAAAGAGTACGGTCTAGCCCTGCTCTGTATGAAAAGTGTCATGAGATAACTTTTGTTATGATATGGCGCTATATAAATAAAACTGAAATGAAATGAATCATGTTGTTGCTCATTCACACGCAGTCAGCTGGCGTTCAGCTTGAACGGGAACTTTTAAGTTGCTACTACTGTACATAAAGTACAGTGCCATTTAGTAGATCTTTTGAAACATAGTCTGATAAATGTGGCGGCTGGTGTCAATGTTTTCCCTCCCGAGCATCCATTTTGCCGTGGCCTGCCGAGGTGGTTTTCCTAATGGATTTGACTCCTGGTAGCAGTTCACTTAGCTACACAGCTGACTGAACTAAGGACAGAGAGCTGCCATGCAAGGTGCCAACTGCTCATCAGTTTTTAGGAGCTAACCATTCACACAAATTCACACACCAGTGGCACAGCCTTCTAGAGCAATTTGGGGTTCAGTGTCTTACCCAAGGACATTTTGACATGCAGACTGGAGGTGCCGGGGATCGAACCTCCGATCATCTGATTGGTGGATGACCCGCTCTACCTCCTGCCCATTACCGCCTATTACTTTTACAGTACTTTTTATTGTTGATCCGGAAACGATAAACCCTAAAATACCATGGAGAATACCATTGTTATATCACTGTTGGTCCAGACACAGTAGTGTCGTGCAGAGTATGGAGTCAGTCAGTCAGGGGTGGACTGGGGCAAAAAAAGTGGCCGAATTTAGTACCTTACTGGCCCACTCGGGCCGGGGCGGCGGATGATGGTGGCGGATGCTGTCAATGTTGGCTTAAAAAAAAAGAAGCAGATTTAGTACTGACTGAGGTTCCTATCACTGTAATGGCAAGAATGGCTGGAGTGTATGAAACTGGTCTAGTGGGGAGCTGAGGCTGCCTGTTCTTTGTTCTTTTGGGCTCCTAATAAGAGGCATGGATGGCCCAACCCGACCGGATGTGCTGGTTCAAGCCGGGTTCGTGCCGAGAATATGACTTGGTGAGGCCGGGATGGGCATAGGGCTGCTTCTTCTTTTTCTTTCTTTCTTTTTTTTTTTTTCTTGGCCGGGTTCGGACCGAGAATTAATCACTAGCATTAATTAGTCACTCCTCTCCCTCATAGATGGTAGAAAAATGTAAACACACTAATGTCAGCACATCACTTAAGCACCACGCCATACTGGGCTGGCTCACTGACCCACCGAGGAAACTCCTGGTAGCCCTGTAGGCCAGTCCGCCCTTGGTGGTGGGCCGCTGGCCGTCCTGGAGTACCGGCCGTTCTGTGATTCTCCAGATCACACAAATGGCCAGTCCACCCCGAGTTAATGCCTGGTACTGTTGTCTTTCTGTTCAGTTTAAAGCATGACTACACATCTACTCAAATATTCTAGAATTCTTTTATTCTTCTGTAAAAAAAACTGTTAAATCAGAGTTTGGGTTCTCAGTGTGTAGACTAAACAATGAATGTCAAAGGAGACTGTTGATAATTAAAATATCGGTTGTAATATACTATATATATATATATATATATTTGTAGTATTTGTTTTATTGTTTGGTTGAATGTGCACTTTGATTTTTTATCTTATTTACTTTTATTTCTTTGTTAGTCATGTGACACATCTTATAAGACGAATATTCTGATATAAAGGTAAGATTGTTATGGCACACTTCCACTGATACGTAACAGAAGTTTGCACTTTTCCTATATCCTTAGGCAGTAATTACTGACTGGATCAATCTTTATGTAGATCTATTCTAATTTCCCTGAATAATTGTCATTATAACATGACACTAAGCTGTCCTTCAGGCCCACGGCAGAGTCACCTGGACTCCCTATCCTCCCCCTTTAGTCCTTTAAAGATATGTCTCCTCTGTCTCAGTCATGCAAATCATCTACAGGCTAGGATTGAAGTATTTAAATATATTTAAATGAAATTGAAATATATTGAGATGAGCAGTTCTGCTGCCTGCGAGCCAAATCACAGTGATTGCTGTGTGCATTCGTGAGGAGATGTATTTTTTTCTCCTGTACCCTCTGAGGAGATCTGCACAGTCAGACACCTGCAGCTGACTTATCTAACAGACTTTCATTATACTTCTTCACACAGCATTCTGACAGTCCTGTCTCTGCAAGGTTCTTGTATAGAGAGCTCCAGAACACTGATGTTTGCACTCTAGGATCAATGTGCTTGCGTATTGTACTATTAAATCATACTCATACTGATGATTTAGATATGCCGTTATTGCAGACAAAGCCGGTGGAGACAGGAAGTTAAACATACCTGTGCTCTATGGATGAAGGTGCAACAGGAAGTCGGTTGTGGGGGGAAATAAAAGTTCCTGGTCACTTTGAGGATGAGTTTGTCTGAGCTGTTACATACATGTACAGCAGCCACCCAACAACAGGCCATGTTGCCTGCATAGTGAGTCATTTCACTTTGAGGTTAGTCCAAAAAGAGGCTGCACACTGGTACAGTGCCTCACAGCAACAAGGTTCTGGGGGTATTTCTATGGCTGGGGGGGTTGAAGCCGGGGCTGCTCTCCTCATGTTTGTGTGGGTTCTCTCCCACAGTTCAAGGACATGCAGATTAATCATTGACTCTAAAGTGCTCATAGGTGTGAATAGTTCTTTTTCTCTGTGTCAGCTCTGTGATTAACTGGCGACCTGTCCAAGTTGTACTTCATTTCTTTCCCAATGATAGCTGGGATTGGCTCCAGCTTCATGTGACTCTGATAAGGATAAGCAGTTATGGAAAATGAGTGAATAAGCTTTTTAAAAAAGTAAAGAAAAAACACGGAGACTTCAGGAAAACTTCACTCGATCACTCTCCCTCTCAACCATGCGATTAGTATCGCATGTTGATTAACTGTCGGCTCCAGCCAGTGAGTAAAAGATAAAGTGTTTCTGAAGCTGTTGAATCAGTAGCACTAGAATCAGGTTGTTGACAGGGCCTGTAATTGCCAACCTTCTTTGAAGTCATTTTTTAATAGTTGCTGCTGAGTCGTGAAAATGGAGACGCTGACATTTTACAGATCAAACATACAATACAGCTGAAACCATTAGCACGAGTAATCCAAATAATGCAACACAGCATTAGGGAGTGATAAGAGGCACTTGACGATTCAACTGATACTGGGGATAATTACACTGGTTCTGCTGCCTTTCAAAATATGCAAATATGTAGTGTCATGATTGAGTAATGAAATAGACTCACTGAAATGCTCTCGCACAGATGTGGCGAGAGCCTGTTTGTGTTGGTTGTGTTGTGGTTGAATGCACTCACGTACATCGCCCCCTTTATGGAAAGAGTTGATTCTTGTGTGTGCATAATTTCTTTGGGACTGAGGATTTCAGCACAGCCATAAAGATTCTTAAGGACATCACTTTGCAGCCTCCTCACACCAGCCTGCAATTACAGCACTTTCCTTAAATCATCATCACTTACCATGAGAATGTGTTCAGAGATGACAGTCCCATCCTTTACTCATCATCAACCTGCCTCTGAAATCAAATCATACAGATGGGTCATGAGTTAGATACAGCGGTGAAATGTTACCATGATTGCAACATCTTTCTTCAGCTGGTTATGTTAGACTTTCACTTGTGCATGAAGCACAAGCTAGTGTTAGCTTAGTAAATCCCTCATCTCCTACATGTGTACACGGATGGCATTGATAGAATACATGTTGCAGATGATGATCGTCATCCATGATATGGATGACGATCATCACTGTGAAAAGCAAATTCAGCTCTGTATGCATTTCATTTCTAGACTTCTTAAACTGAGGGCCAGATGCATGACAAGTCTGTGTGCACACAAACATAGAGATATGTCCGGTGTTTGTTCTAAATCTTACTCATTGTTAAACTATGTGTACGTTTGCACTCCTACAGCTAACCGTAGGTGGTTGTAGACAAACCTTTATCATCACATCATTATCATCTGTTTCTATATGAACACTTGTGTTTGCAAAGTGTGAGGTTCTCTAACAGAGGCAGAGCAACCATTTAACATTGTTGTACTATTTATAGCACACATAATATACATATTTCATTAGGTCATCATGTACCTATAAACAATCATTGACAGTAGCACTGTATTTCTGTCATCGTCATTGTGTGCTGCACTGTAACATAAACTGAAAAAAAAGGGTTGTGAGGACACAAGGGGAAAACACCAAAAGAACAATAAAATAGCACATTTAAATTTATAGTACACATTTTATTGCCATGATTTAAATCGTGTGTAGACTGCAAATACAAGCCTGCAGACACCTCTGTGAGGCTGTACATGGAGAGTGGTGGATTTAGCTATCATCAACATGCTAACTTGCTGACATTCACACATGCAGATATAATGTCTACCAAGTTCATCATCTTAGTTAAGCACGGTAGCATGCTAACATTTGTTAATTAGCACTGAACACAATCCAACAACAACATTCTGATGGACTGATGGATGTTATTATATTATTATGTTATAAAAATGACCTGATGATGGTGCCAGGTTAAAAATTCTAAGGTTCAACAAAGTTATTAGACTGAAAGATTTTGTGCTAATCCATCAAGTAGATATTTGTTTCAGACCAAAGGTGGACTGACTGACATTTAAGGTGTGCACATTCTCAACACGGTGGTCACGGTTGGGCTAATGTTAATGCTTGCTGTAGATAAATTCCAGCTTTCTTCAGTTTCTGGCCCAATGACATGGAGGCTAAAACAGGCATTTTAAATGAATGAGATGCACTAAAAATAACATCATAAAAAAAGAAATCATTTTGCACGATTTCTGCTACGAGGTTTTTGTACACAAATAATTTGATTGAATCATACGTTCAGTCATTTGTCTGACACAATATAATATGACACAATGTTCTGTACATTTTCTGAGCTACTCTACTACATACATGGTGGAATGTGTCCTCCTACAGCAACCTAATGAAGATATGGTCTATCACATTCCTTATGAACAGAAAGACAGAAGCAAAGAGAGACAGAGATCTCAAAGCAGCCAAAAGTCAGCAACCAAAGGCGGAGCTCAGTGTCAGCTCAACAACACTGATGGCAAAGGTTGCCATGTTGCAGGTACAGCAATTCCTGTTCAAAGTGCTCACAGCGATACACACCCATACCCACACTGATGTCACAGCAGTCAGCAGCAGTTCAGGGTTCAGACACTTTGACTGGACCAGGGAAGCCAACCACATTTTGATAGCATATGAAACTAAAATCCTAAAGAGTGATTACTGAGTACATATTTTTATATTTTGGACGCGGAAAGCTGCTGGAGCTGAAGAAGTTGTGGTGAATACCTCAATACACAATTGGAAGCTGTACATATGTTTTACATTTATGTTTTGGCAGTAAAATGTTGGCCAACGGTGTACTCAAAAAGACAACAGGGAAACTCTGGGAAAGGCAGCTGATTGTACAGATCTTGTATGTATGTATTTAAGGTGTTTTGTGGGTGATTGGTTCCTCTGAGCAAATAAAGTTATTTAGTTATTTAAATCTTTCTGCACCATTTACTCAAAACTTGCTTTAAAAGTGTCTATTTGGTCTTTAAAGTTTTAAGAAGTTAAATCCAACTTGTAAAAACCATCATAAGTTTGGGTAATTTTCATGCTTTCATTAGATGTAAGAAAAGCATGTATGCTCCTCAGTGGGTTACAGCTCCCCTTAGGCTCACAAAACCTTAGGAAAAGGCCCTCAGGATATTGCCAAAAGCCTACTGCCATCCTGCTGTCATCCTGCATCCTGCTGGGACTATTTTTCCTTATCTCCAAAAAAAGTAGTAGCAATGGTTTAAAGGAACATGTTCTCCAACAGTGAAATGCTGTTTCAGAGATGTTCTTAGTACAAAGGGTTGAGTATGAAAAAATTTCAACATATGCTATCCAGATCTTTACAATAGACAGTATAAAACATGGACATAGTTTCCATGATAATCAGCCATGCTCTTAATTCTGCAAAACTTTGAACCCTAATATAATTCAAACAGGTGAGTTCTATAAAAAAAAATCACCCTCAGCACAGTTGCAGGAATGGGGAAATTTGCTAATAAACATGTTTATTTCTGCTGTGAAGTTAGACACTTCAACATGGGGGCTTATAGAGACTGACTCATTCTGTACCCAGCCTCGAACCCTGAAGACATGAAGGTCAAGCAATCTAAAAATGGATTAGGAACTTTAAATGTGTCATCAAGTGTAGTTACAAAAACCTTCAAAGACAACTAAACTGGCTCTAATGAAGACCGCTCAATAAAGCCAAGACCAAGTGTTGCAGAGGATAAGTTCATTACAGTTAGCAGCCTCATGAAATGACTCATTAGCAGCAGAGTTCAAGAAGCAGACACATCTTAACATGAATTGCTATTGTCAGAGGGGACTATGTGTGTCAGGCCTCCATGGCATGGTTGAATTACTGCAAATAAACCACTACTGAGGAAGAATGAGAAGAAGAGAACTGCTTGGGCCAAGAAACACAAGGAATGGACATCAGACCAGTGGAAATCTGGCTGTGACAGTGCTTTGCTGGAGTCACTTTTGAAAAATTGTAAAATTCAAGGAACACTCAACCAACAGTTTAGTGGCACTTTTCTGACCGGCAACAAAACAGGAGATGTGCAAACTCAATTACAAACAAACCAAAGTTTATTAAAGTAAATACTCAGATGGAGTGTGAAGATCAGTATCAGGAGTGTAGGTGAGTGTATGAGTGCGATAATCAAAGTGGGGTGCGTGTTGTTGCAAAATAAGGCAATGCAAAAAAGACAAAACCAGCACGCTGGTATGGGGCTAAATGAAGAGAGTAAAGCCAAGAGCTGGCACCTGGGAAGGTGGGGTTAAATAGGGCTGACTGGGAACACTGGCCAGGTGCTCCCTGTCAACCTAATGACAACTGCTTCAGACCTGCAAACAAACAAACCCACAAACAATACACTATAGACAGAACACTACACCGAACCGAGTCATGGGGCTGTCACAGGCACCATTATAACAGGAGAATGACCCAAACAGATGTCCATGCTTTGTGATGAATTTTTAACCAAGAAAGAGCCTAACCTGAAATTAGATGGTGTGGGATGACTTGGAGAAACTAAGGGCTGAGCCAACAAGTGTGCAGCATTTATGGGAACTGTTGGAAAATCGCTCCAGGTGACTATCTCATGACGTTCATTGAGAGAATGGCACAAGTGTGCAAAGCTGTCATATATAAAAATATAAAACATATTTTGCATTTTGCAATAATGAATATGGGACCACCAGTATTTTCACTTGTAGTAAAGCTGGATTTAAGACATTCTTAACCTATCCGCATTATTCTCATTCTGTTCACACAGGGACAGCTTGATACCATTTATCAATCATTTGCCCCCCCCGCTTGGTGGTGCATTCACATGTCTCCACCACCACACTGCTAATCACTTTTAACCACTGGACATGATTATTTATGAGGGGCAATTCACCGGTGGATAAATTTCTAAGCTCTAATTGTGTTTGTGGTTTTAAACTGGTAGATGGCTAGATTAAATTTACAAGTCAAATGGTTTTATGTGGTGCAGTGTAGGCAAAGCAAAATAGTTCTGTGTTTACAGTTTTGCAGACAGAGGCTCTGAAGCTGTTCGACACATGGAAGACTTCTTGAACTTTTAATGAAAAAACATGTTGCAATTTATGTGATTGGCAGGTAGTTTGCTGGTTTCCGCCTGCCCTGGGAAGATTAAAGGTGCATTGTATCTATTTGTGATGTGCTCTGTTTGTCTTCTTGACCACACAATAAGCCACAGTGAGTAATGGGCCCCGGGCGAATTAAGCAGCTTGATTAACTCTCCAATATACATCGTGTCTTTACAAATGGTGTCTTTCTTTGCTCTAATGGAGTCTCTAAAGAGCTCATGTGGGTAGCCTAAAGCATAGAGAGGTGGCTGCTGCGAAGTGAAAGCTCCATGGCGAAGATGCCAGAGCTGAACTGCAGTTAATGGCTTGGGAGGCAAGCTTGTTTAGTCGCATCTGCAGCTTCTTTGCTTAATAATGATTACACCACCACTCCCGGCCACACTGCAGGCCTCAAAAATCTACACAGCTGCCTGTGAGAGTGGAGATGTTCACATTAGATCACACTCATTTCATTAACACTGTAATAATTCCATTTTACAAGTCATTTGTTCTGTTACAAACTGCTGAAAAATAATTTTGTTGTCAATATTAAGATTATGTCAGCCTTTACAAACCAACTTATTCCTGGAATTTACAAGAAACATTGGTCTCCTGTGTGACCCATCCATCTACCCCACCTAGTTCATGTGCAGACATTCTCCCTCTTTATACGTCACCTGACGTGCAGCACATCAAAACTGTGCATGAAGGGTGCATTCAGTGATAGAGACGTAGAATATCTACAGTGTCCTACTTGGAAGCATATAGCCACTGACCAAGCCGGTGTAATTGTCGAGTTGGGAGTGAGAACAGAGAGATTGTACATGAAGCCAGATGTGTGGCACTTTCACTACTGGTAGGCTTATATGGGGTGCTTCATATGGTACCAAAACAGGCCTCTTGAGTCTCGAGTCCCCCATGATTCGGCTCTGTAGGGATTTACATGTATAGGATGGATCTTTGAATCCGAATCCGGATTAGGGCTGCAACTAATGATTATTTTGGTTGTTGACTCATCTATCGGTTATTTTTTCGATTAGTGAAGGTTTACTATTCAGTGTAATATCCAATTCATGACATCACTGATTTGTACTGATTTTTTTATCCTACACATGAATTATCATTGATATCGTTACTGTTGGGCAGAAAGCTCTTATTTTCATAAATGATTTTACTGCCACCCTTCAAGTCTGTGCACATAATTAACAAATGAACGTATTCAAAGAGCGTGACCTGATCTGTAGATCTCCATATGTCTTTGTATAGAAAAACCCATTTGGGTTTGATTTGCTTGTAGGTTGGTGGGCTTATATAAAGATACATTTATGACCAGATTTGACTGATAAAGCTATCGGTTTGGGAGATAGGAGGTCTCCACCTGACAGCGACGATATGTTCCAAATCACTAGCAAATTGGCTATATGTCCAATAAATCACTGATAACAAAGACAAATAACTTTTTATTTCTTACATAATCTGTTACTTTGACTAATCGTTGCAGCACTAATCCGGATCTGTAATACTGATTCTGAGTCTGCAGGAAGTTGTTTACTATAACAGCAGGTTTTCAGGCAGCTACTTAGGCAGATGGACTTGGGCATGTTGAAATGAGATTGTACAGGTTAAAAGGAGAGTAGTGAATGAGTGAATGTGGCCCACTGTTAGGCGGTTGTAGGACAGTAAGGATCCGGCTTAATGGACACTTCAGACTTGTTAATCTCAGGATCCTGGTGAATGATTCGGATGAGTCACGATTCATACATCACTAGTTGGAACTTGAAAGTGAACAGTGTGGAAACAGAAAGGAAGGAGTGAAGTGGAGATGAAGTGAAGAGTGTGCAGTGACAAAGGGCAGTGAGACTGATTTAGATAACAGTATGAGGTGAAACTATGTTACAAGGGTTGTGGAGAGATAAACATAGAACATTTTTGTGCAACCTTGAGGATATGAAAGTTCAAAAGATCTGCTGTTTCTCCAGTTACTTTCTCCAGACTGAGCTTCTTTTTCTATTCTCATGTTTCAAAAGAATTTACCACACTTTGAGTTGTAAGTTAAAAAATATATCAGGAGAGTTTTCCTAGTCTTTAGGGGTGAAGTTACGAATTCTAACTCACTTTACTGTTATTCAGTAATTTACCTAAGCATGCATTACACTATCTTATTTTCATGATTATAATAAGCTACAACATAGAGACGAGGAGACTACCATATAAATTATATCCAAAGCTTTCATCAGCATTTTTCTAGCCAATCATCAAGGACACACATACACATGATATCAAACACTAATTTCTTCTACTAGTATGTACTTGGAGTAGCAAATGTCCACAGGGCACAAATAACATGCTTTAAAAGTAATTTTCATAACTGCTGTTGCTAAAAACTATTACAGTCGAAAGTCATCTAATACAACCCCAATTCCAAAAAAGTTGGGACACTGTGTAAAATGTAAATAAAAACAGAATGTAATGATTTGCAAATCTCTCAGACCCATATTTTATTCCCAATAGAACATAAACAAAATATCATGTGTTGAAACAGAAACATTTCATGGAAAATATTAGCTCGTTTTTAGTAGTCGACGCATCGTTTTTTTGTTTTTTTTTACTTAGCTTTTCTCTCGAAGCTGCAGCTTTCACTGCCGCGCCTGCCTTTTTGTCACATACACACACACACACACACACACCCCACGCACATGCGCAGTAGTGGTAATCGGCGTCAGGCCTGACTGTACCGTAAATGATACCATAACACAGACCCTCCAGGAATTCACGATGTTGTGATTTGCAACTTCAGCGCAACTTCAGTGAATCCCCGTGAATTCAGGGCGGTGTTGTAATTTTAACCAATCACCGCGATTTTTCTGCAACTTCCGTGCAGTCTGCCCGGGGGATTCAACTCGGCGGGTTAGGCACGGCCGCACGATGCGGGAGGATCCCCTCGTGGGACCTCTCCCCAGCACTGGCTGGCCTCCGCCAGGCGCATTTCCTGCGCGGCGGCTCTGGGTCGGCATGGAAAAACTCAGGAGTGAAGGTGGCTCACAGCTCCGTCCGTGAGCTTTACAGCGCCTGCCCACCTGCCCCTCTCCAGGACAGTCAATTTACGTATGATCCGATTAGTCGACTGATCGAAAAAATAATCAGTGATTAGTTGACTATCAAAATAATCGTTTGTGGCAGCCCTATTGTGTAGCATCCCCTCATCTTTTAAAAAGACTTGTTGGAGTTTTGGGAGAAGAATGTTGTCCCTTTCTTGTCTAATGCAGGATTCTAACTGCTCAACAGTCCTGGGCCTTCGTTGCTGGATTTTTTTGTTTTATGATGCGCCAAATGTTTTCTATTGGTGAAAGGTCTGGACTGCAGGCAGGTCAGTTCAGCACCCATACTCTTTTCCTGCAAACCAGCGATGTTGTGAAGGATGCAGTATGTGGTTTAGCATTGTCTTGCTGAAATATGAAAGAGACGTTGTCTGGATGCAAGCATATATTGCTCTAAAACCTCTATGTACTCTTCAGCATTGATGCTACCTTTCCAGATGTGTAAGCTGCCCATGCCATAGGCACTAATGCAACCCCAAACCATCAGAGATGAAGGCTTTTTAACTGTCTGCTGATAACAAGTTGGATGGTCCTTCTCCTCTTTAGTGCGCAGGACACAGCGCCAGGGACGCTGGAAGTAATTCACAGTTGGGGGGGCTGAGAAACGTTCTGATGACGTCATAATGCGAAAGGGCAACATACATAAATAAATAACGTTCTCGATAGGGTGTTACACTTGGTTATTTATATGCCTAGTAATCATGCGATACAGGCTATAATTTACAATGAGATGCCATTACAACCAACCAGTATTAGACCTACAGATGTTTTAGAAATACATCATAAGGCCAACTTATGGCAACGTAATGCTCCACTCAGGAATGTGAATGTGCTTCATTGAATCACACATGAAATGCAAGTATTTCTCAGAATATGTCTTTAATTAAGACCTCATATCTTTAATTTCACGCACAAGGTACTGAGATTAGGCACTAGAGAGCGTTATAAACAAGTAACATAGTGTTACCTTTTTAAACCTTCTCTCGCTCCGAACCGTAGTTGGGAACTGATTTGATGTTTTGGCTCGTTGCTGGTAACTGGCGTCGGAGAGTCCGGGCAAAAGTGTGGGAAGAAAGGAGGACGAAGTAGTGGCACATTTAATTCCTCTTTTTATCAAAAAGCAGAACACACACCGGGCCGATTCAAAACCTGACTGGACACTGCTGCGGTTTAAAACACTCGGGCGTTCACATGAGCTAACTCTGCTGTGTACATCTAACACACTGGATGTGTACCCCTGCTCCTGTGTTTACCTGTTTGCACCTGTACGTCACACACACGCGCCGGGCCACCGTCTTAAAAGGCGCCGCAGTAGTTAGCATCGCCGGCTCATCCAAGCTGTCCTCCTCCAGGCTGATTGGAGGGTGATCAGTTGATGGTCGTGCTGGTAAAGACCCTTGAATACTGACACATTCCACATTCGTAGTCTTTCGCTGTTTGGTGGAACCATGACCCACAGGATCTTTGAAAAAATCGGAAATTCTTTTCTGACTCATACTTTTTAGCTCTGTTCAAAATGCTAGTGCACCGCGCCCAACTTTTTGAATTGGAGTTGTACTTTAATAACTAATTTAATTTTACTTACTTAATTCATTTTTCATTGGAGCAGTTTTACATCTAAATCCCGCCAGGCAAGGCTGTGTTCCCTGCTGGCCACAGTGCAAAGGTGGAGGAGCTGATTGTGCCCATTCTAGAAGGGCAACAACATTTTTTTCATGAATGCCATGTCAAGCAGCAAAGAGCAGATCCAGCAACATCGTGAATCTGGTCAATTTTCAAAATAAAACACCCTGTACAGACGAAAGGGAAGCAATGATGCATCGTAGAAACACATAAATCAAAGAAAAATTACGGATTCTGAGCAAGTTAACAAAGTCTGGCAGGCATAATGTTCCACTGGTGGAATATGAAAGCCATGGAGAACAGACTAAAACTAAGCTGGGTGAATTTAAGACTATTTGAGTATAGATTTAGTACTCTACCCTTTAACACATATTGGCACATAAGATAAAATTAATTAACGCATTCTTTCCTCCATCCTCTCCTCTCCCTACAATATTTGCTCCTCCTTTACTCTTTTTTTGTTATATTGTTAAAAGCGGAAGTATGGCTTTCATTATTTCATATTATTATATTATTATTTCATATGCTGTCATTATTGATACTGTTATGATCTTTTTTCTTAGGTTACACGAGGTCACGTGTGGGCCTTGAGGTCCTCGGCAGTATTAATTGTTTGTCTTTGACTAGGTGGCCAGGGGTCGAAGAGACCTATTGCTGCCTTCCTAGACATAATAGATCGCTTGTTGTTGACGTTCCAATCTGCGTAAACAGACGTCTGTGTCTCCAGACTAGAATGTGCTGACAGTAATACTAACATGGGTAAGGACATTCTCTTTGGCTAATTCTGGGTGTGTAGTATTTGCACGAGTGCAGCAGAATGTGAGACCGACTCAGGGACTTCTGATGCGCCATGAGAGTGTCTCTAATTCTCCCTGATCAAGCATCAATAAATAATACAGCATAAGACATCAGAGACAACACTTTCTTCCCTCCTGACCTCACCATTGACCTTTGACTTCAGCAATTTCTCCCCAACAATACCATATCTTCATTACAGTTTATAGTTAGTTAATGATTTGCTGCTGCTGTGCATCTGTGTCTCTCTACCTCTATTTATCTGTCAACCCCCCCTCTCTCCCTCTGTATCTTTAACTCAACCGGTCGTGGTGGATGGCCATCCACCATTGAGCTTGGGTCTGCCTGAGGTTTCTGCCTATTAAAAGAAGAAGTTGGTTGGGAGAAGTTTTTCCTCGCCACTGTCGCCAAGTGCTTGCTCATGGTGGAACTGTTGGTCTCTGTAAATAATATTATAAAGAGTACGGTCTAGACCTGCTCTGTATGAAAAGTGTCATGAGATAACTTTTGTTATGATATGGCGCTATATAAATAAAATTTTATTTAATTGAATTATTAAAGACAAGCCTGTTGTAACCTACTGAACACAGCACAGTTGGGTTTTCATTTCTCTCTCCACCACCCAATATGGAACCATCTAATGAACGCCAGGAAACAGGTGGATCACATGGCATGGACAGCAGACGGCAGACCTATGTGTCAGACACGGTTGTCCGACACTTGTTGCCTATGTGTGACTCTGCTGCTGAGGAATGAAAAGGGAAGTGATTACTGGCAGGGATGTGTGTGTGTGTGTGTGTGTGAGAGAGAGAGTGAGTGAGTGTGTGTGTGAGATGAGCTGATCTTATTGGGGAGAGATCAGCTGAGTATGGCAAGACTCACTGGGAGATGGCACGGCCCCTGAGTGGCCTGTTGAGTGGGAAGGCCAAACCCTTGTGACACATCCCGTCTTAGGCAATGTTACAGCCCACTATGATATGATGTGAGGTCTGTTTCTGAGCGTGTGTTTGTGAAAGCTCTATATGCTACACCTTTACATGTTGTTGTGTGGCTGACTCTGGAGAACTGAAAATGTTGTATATCAAACCATTTTTACTTGCTACTCATACTCTGTATGTAGTATGGAACTGGGGACACAGCTTATGATGTTTCATGTTATGCTGCTTCTGTTGCCCTGACAATGTTTCACAGTAAAAGCTTCCCATAAAGGAGCCTCCTAAACATGCTGGAAGCAATCTTATGAAACCAATGCAGGAAGTGTAGACTTTGCATTAACATTAAACAGCAACAACAACAAATTAAAATGGTAAGGGTATCAGACAAGAAAACAGAGGCTTTGAATGAAATGCAATCAAATGTATACATTGGAATGAAAGATTCCATGTAAAGCTGACTGCAGTAATTTTCAGTCTCAAATAAAGACCTCAATTTAGGTAAATACAGGTTTCATCTGCTATTTGAAACCCTTAGGATTCCATATGCAGCATTTTATCACAGCAAGTTTCTACTCACTTTTACAATGCTGAGTATGAGCTGTTTTTGTTCACCACAAATCCGGCTGAATTTAGCTGCTGGGAAAGTTTTTGAAGCAGATACAGTCTTGTTTTGTGAAATCATTATCTGGCGGAAATTCAGTCTGCTTTTCTGAGAGGCCCTGGGCTCCTGGGGATTGGTGTCCCACCTCTCATGTGATGCTTGACAATGATCTTGGGGCCATTCCAATTCCTGGTTCTCTTCTTCCCTTATTGTTTATCAGTAAGGTAATTTGGAACACTCTACATATACAAAAAGTGACTACCAAGAACCCTACTCAGGTTTGCTGAATGTTTTGATCACTGTTGCTGATTTATCCTGTATCTCCAAGCAAAAAACAAAACTTCTGTTAATGTTGGAGAAACTTTGGAGAAGCATTTCAGTGTCTTCATAAACCTTTTGTAAGCCATTTGTTATGCCATTAAGTATTCTCTACTGTCAAGGCTGTTACATATTTGAATAACCATACATTTCAATGTAACTTTCAATTTGTCAAGCTGCATCTTATACAAGCTCACTGCCATTCATTTTCTAACATTCCAAGGTCTGCTAAAGAATGACACAATACTGGGTACATTGTTGTTTTGTGTTGCATTATAACCCATAGAAAGCTATGTCCTTACAGGGTGGTCCATGCTGACAAAACAACCAATGTTAGTCTGCTAAACCTGAATAGATCACTTTTTGTCATATGGTGTACAGAATGTAGTCATCACATTTCATGTTTCCAGCAACCTAACCTGTACTGGTGGTCTATTGGTATTAATAAAGGGGTACCCATTCACCCTAGTACTGCACTTCCATAAATCTGGGTGTATTAAAAGACAAATATTTCAGAAAGAATGGTCAAAATCAATGTAGCAGATATAGAGAAATCGTGTCTAATTCTACTGTTCTTCTTGTGAAAGCAACAACACAGGCTGAGTAGTACTAACCATGACTAATGCAGTTGTTGTAATGCCCCTTTTAATCGTACTGAGTTACCATCAGCTTTGCTGTGGGTACTTATAGGGATTGCTCGTGGCAGTAGTATTGTACCACGAGTGTCAGCAGGGTTTGTGAAGGTGGAGGTACAGCTGCTAGCAATTACATCTTTACAAGACAGCCCAACAACTAAAGCTTGGAGGCAATAGGCCAGGCACACACATCTCTGGGCATCTAGAAAATAATAAAAATAGAACTGATTAATGCTAATTTTTTCCAGTGGTTGATGACTATCACATAGTCAGTCATGAATCAATGGCAAAAGCCACAGTTGTCACAGTTCAGTCCATGTTAAATGTCATTTGGATATAATTAATATAATGATAATATGAGATCATTTTTTATGATCATATTACACTAAGTAACAGAAAGGGTTTGTAAGATTGGGTTAGCTTAGTTTATCTGGGCTTGCTTCCAGGTTTCAGGTTTATTTGTCATATCAAGTTAACACAGGGTCAACAATGGCATTTGTTTGAGCAAGAGGAGCCGGTCAGCTCACTGGATAGCTCAGTGGTAATGCTGCTGACTTTGACACTGGGGTTTGAATCCCAGTAGGGGGTGCCAGCACCAATCCAGTGTGGACCCTTACCCAAGGTCCTTAGAGCTACCAGCCTACCTCAACAAGGTCTGTGTCAGTTGCTGAGGGACCAGGGCAACCTGATGAGAAATGGGCTACTGGAACAAGACATCGCTGGACAAGGGCAGAGAATATGGAACTGTTGGAATGCTACTATACTAGTAACCCCACTGAGAAGGGTTACATGCAGAGGATGTGGGATACATGGATGCTTTGAAACCCATCATCTAGGCTAACCAAGAAACAGCTATTAGCCCAGTGTTCCAACTTACGCAATCAGAAACTGCTATCACAACTAGAGATCATGAGGTACAACAACAAATGCGCTATGGCAAGCGGGAGTCAGGACGACAGGTCATAGTGGGGATAACATTACCACCCCACAATCCGAGATTGGGCACCAAGCCCCAAGTGAACCAGAGACCCTTAACACAAGGGCAACTGACATGAGAATGCGAATAATAGCTAAACTGGAAACCAGGCAACCCCAGATACAACAACTACCATGCCTTAGTGATAAAGTACCCTCTGATGATCTGCTAGAGGATGTGAATGCAGCACTGTGGTCTATAACTACAAGGACTATAACTGAGACCAATCAGTTGATATACATCACAGCAACAGTGATCCTGGAGATGCTTGGCTACAGGATGACCATGACAAGCCAGAAGAAAGGCCACCATGGAGAAGGAGGTCGGAGGCCAAGATCAGAGGCACACAGAAAGAAGTTAGCCAATTAGAGGAACTGCAGAAAAGGAGGCTGTATCAGAATCAGAATCAGAAAAAACTTTATTGCCAAGTACGACTTTACACATACAAGGAAGAGAAAGAACGCAGCCCTGGGGGGATCTGGTGATAATGATCTGTGAGTCCGAGACATGTTTCCCCAGCTTCACGCACTGCTCTGTCTGACAGAAGGTCTGTGATCCACCTGCAGGTGGAGTCATGCACCCTCAGCTGGGAGAGCTTCTACTGAAGCAGATCAAAGACGCATGAGCGAACCGGCCTGTTTCCCTCTCCTCCAGCATTTTACTGCGTGAGCAAAGGTGAGCGCACCTTTGACCAGAATGTCCAAAATTTCCAGAGTAGGGAGAAGAAAGGTAGGAAATAAGTCCACTGGTGTTGTTACCCTGATGTTCATGAGCTCCTCTCTGGTGAAAGAGCTCCAGGTACCATCGCAAAAAGCAGAGTTAAAACACAAACAAACAAACAAACAAAACAGTGCGCACCAACACACAGGCAACCATCCACGGCGCCCAAGAAGTACAACAAGTTGTCTCTACCGGAAGCACTGGAGACTGCCAAGCAAAGGCTCATGACTCTGGCTACCCACCTGAAGAGATACACAGGAGAAGCAGAAGCCAGGAGAATAAACAGAATGTTCTCCACTGAACCATCTAAGGTGATCCACCCAGGGCAGAGAATGAGCAATACTGGAAGAGCATATGGGAGAAAGAGGCTTTAGAGCAGACCACAGCCAGCCATCTCCCAGAACAAGAACCAATAACCATCACATTGGGAGACATCCAAGATAGAGTATTAAGTATGAAGAGCTGGACAGCCCCGGGCCCTGACATTATCCACACCTGCTGGCTAAAGAAGCTAACTGCACTCCATGAACGTCCGTCAGCACAAATGAACCAGCTACTGCTGGAATTGACCCAGCCAGACTGGTTGACTCAAGGACGGACAGTCCTGATCATGAAAGATCCCGAGAAGGGTCCAATCCCATCCAACTATTTGCCAATCACCTGCCTCTGTACAACATTGAAGCTCCTGTCAGGCATCATAGCAGCTAGGATGAATGGGCACATGGCCCAATACATGAGTGGGGTTAAGAAACCTGTTATAAACTTCCCACCTGCTATAGATCAGTGTTTTTGTAAGTGAATTTGTACTTTTCATTTTGTCATTATTTAGAACTTTATTTATATTATTATATTTATATTTATTTTTGTTTTATTTAATATTGTATATTTGTAGTAAAGTAAATGATTTGTAATTGTTTTCCTGTAGCACCACAGCCAGGCTGTGGTTTCTCTTTTGCATATGAGCATAATGTTGCTCTAGACCAGGGGTGGGCAAACTTTTTGACTTGCTGGCCACATTGGGCCCCCCCGCCCCCCAACACACACACAATTATTATTATTATATTACTGTTATTGATGTTGCTTTGAATCTTTGTGTATGTTATTAACGTCTTTTGAAAAAACATTTCAACATCTTTGTGTGTTTTTAAACACATTTGAATATATTTAAACACATTTTTGTTAAAATCTTCACTTTTCAACTTCACACAATTTAACTTTTCAGCTCATTTTTTAAACATGTTCATCATCAGACGTTTGCACGCCGAGGAGCCCCAAAAGTTATCGCGCCTTATTGGCAGGACCCAAGTCTCTGCCAGACTAATAATGAACATGTCTTCACCAGTGTGGCAGAAGAAAGAAGACTTAGAGTTTTAATATGACGCGACGTTTGAAACAAGCTGTATTAAAGAATACGAAGCAGCAGGTAGCAGTGCTGCTAAGGCTAAAACAACACAGAGTGTGGATGATTGACACCTGTCACCTGTCGACCAATCAGAGTCAGGATAATCGATTAGAACCGCCCACGTTCACCTTTGACCCACCAATGACGATCCAGAATGAAGTAAACCCAAAGGTAGTATATCGCAGCAAGAGGTCACACTTCACTGTCAAAGCCTCTTTGTCTTTATGTAACAACCAGGAGCTTCGTGACTGATTCAAACTAAAGCAGAGACATTAGCAGGAGACATTAGCAGAGACATAGCAGGAGACATTAGCAGGAGACATTAACAGAGACATAGCAGGAGACATTAGCAGCGTTTCTCATGCTGGAATAGAACTTTTGACACAAAACAGCAAAGATAAGACATACTGTGTCATTTTGTGGGTTTTGTTGCTACTCTTTGGGGGCTAGCTCACCGAGTTTTCATGCACAGTGATGAGACACATATCTTTGTGTAACCCTCAGTGATTTGCTTAGACCACTAAAGATATTCACTGCGTTCTAATTCGTCTCAAGGAGCTAGGGAAGGTTAGTAGTAAACACAAGAATGTTTATTCTCACAACATGAAAATTCAAGTTGAACTTGTTGAGATTCAAAAACCCCAAAGGTATGAAAACAATAAACAAAAATAATAAACAAAAAATAAAATAAATTGTCCTCTCAGCTCTTAGCTGTTCTGATATCAAAGTTCAGTTTGTCCAGTCAAAAGTTTAGTTGGAGTCCGTATTAGTCCAAGTTCAAGTTCAGTGTGTATGTGGTCTACCCGGGTAGTATGTTTGTGTATGTATGTTACTGCGCGCTGGTTCAGGATATTTCCTCCAGGTGACGACTCTCCACGACGACGATGAAGATGAAGGAATCTGCCTCCTCTCTGTTTCCGCCTCTCAGACAAAAACCCCTGGTCAACTCGATGTAGATTCAGCAACTCGGCATATAAAAAAAACAATCTGCATAGTAGAACATAAAGTTAACTAGCAGTCAATATTATCTGTACAGATTTATATCTATTTCTCTCCTCTTTTACTCAAATGTAACTAATACTGACCACAAAGAATGAGTGACTGCATTATGAGACATAAAAAAAACCTCAGGTCACCATTAATGTGTGTGGGTTTTTTTTTTAACAGTACTATATCAATCATGTTACACAAATAAACTCTGATCTCCTTTCAATCATGTTTCACATTTACACTTACAAAATACATATTTCAGTTTCAAAAATGAATTTAAACATATTATTTACATTAAGAAAAATCAGCGAACCTCTGTGTGTACATGTCAGGTTACGTTCAGCACATACCGCTCTTTTCCACTCACTAACATTGAACATGGCGTCGGAATGACGCAGTGAAAATTCCCGCGACACTCGTAAATTAAATGCACTTTTCCTCAACTCAACTTAGCATGTTGACTCGCTACAACATCTTAAAAACACTTACAGTCAACTCCGATTGGTTTTTATGGCTTTACAGTTCAACATTCTGCATATATAAGCAACTGAAAACTCATGGTCATTAGCTGTTAGCAACTTAGCGTTGTAGCATAGCACCATAACACAGTACAGCAACTCACCGGAGTCCTCGGTTTGAAACACAAAACAAAGTGTCTCCTCCGGTTACAGTCGCGCGGGCACTCTCTCGAAAAAAACTCAAAAAATGATACAGAGTCGTAACTGTGAAAATAAAACCGTGCTTTTGCAGAAAACAGCGACAACTTCGCTTAGCAATATCTCCCGACAGCATCCGTATCAGACAAATTCTGGCTTGTCTGCGTCCTAGCATGCAACGCAGGCATGACTGCTTTTCCTCATTGAGCATACTTAAAGCGCCCTCTTGAGGTCACATGAAACAACTACAACTATATACTTTTGTCATGAATTTAACACAAACGAACTGATACACACTAATCCATAACAAATACATTTAGTAAACCCACTGTATTTTTATCGGGGTTACATTTGTAAGATATATTTTTATTTTTTGGATGTGGATAAGTTTGGCGGGCCGAATTGAAAAGCCTAACGGGCCGCATGCGGCCCGCGGGCCGTGGTTTGCCCATGTCTGCTCTACTTTCATGGCCTTATGGAATGGTTCAAAGACTAGCACAGGTGGTTTAGACTCTCCTGAATTCTCTAAGTTGTATACTGTGCACTAAAGGTACTTTAAACATACAGTAAGTAAATGTGCAATGTGAAACTATTTTTGTTTTTGTTGTTTCCTATTCTCACAGATTCCACTGATATTGTATTGATATTAATGTTGTCAGTTTCAGACCTATGATTCAACAAAGGACATGATTACTAACACTACAGTCAATTGATTCTCCTGAAGCAAAACATTTAATAAAATGTGGTTTCAAAAGTCTGCTGCAGTGTATTCACTATTGTCTCACTGATGGTAATGTTAATTGATGAAACAAACCAGCATTGGGTTACTTGTGTTATGCACTCCTGCATTGTTGATTATGCCCCTTTGCCACTGTTGAAGAGGATTTTGTCCCCGTTGTGTCGGAAGACCATGGTTATTCCACTGGTTCTGAAATTCAGTGGCAGCCTTTTGAATTCACCATGCTCCTCCATAAAGTTGAAGAGATTTACAAAGTGAAATGACACTACTTGATGTAGCTCTGCCCACAATCTCTTGATTCTCTGATTATGTACTGATCTACCAGTAATAAGACTACGTCTGTTAAGTCTTCTCCTGGATAGCATGAAGCGGGCAACATCAGTGTTTTTTCCAAACCATCGCATCTCACCCTGGACGGTAATCCAAAAATCAGCTATGAATAGTGACAAAACACTAGAGGCTCTCTTGTTGTCCAGACAAGAAAGGTTGAGAGACTGACTTCCTGTTTAAGGAGGAACTTCCTGTGTCAGTGAAATGTGCATATACATATGTGGAAGTGACAATATATGTATGTGAACACAGAATGTTTATATGTGTGAAGAGAATATATGTATGTGAAAAGAGAATGTATGTGTGTGTGAAGAGAATATATGTGTGAGAGGAGAATATATGTATGTGAACACAGAATGTATATGTGTGTGAAGAGAATATATGTATGTGAAAAGAGAATGTATGTGTGTGAACAGAATATATATGTCTGAGAGGAGAATATATGTGTGAGTAGAATATATGTGTGTGAGAATATATGTATGTGAGGAGAATATATGTGTATGAGGAGAATATATGTGTGTGAAGAGAATATATATGTGTGAGTAGAATATATGTGTGTGTGAGCAGAATATATGTATGTGAGGAGAATATATGTGTGTGAGGAGAATATATGTGTGTGTGAGGAGAATATATGTATGTGAAGAGAATATATGTGTGTGAGGAGAATATATATGTGTGTGTGAGGAGAATATATATGTGTGTGTGAGGAGAATATATGTGTGTGTGAGGAGAATATATGTGTCTGTGAGGAGAATATATGTATCTGAGGAGAATATATGTGTGTGCGGAGAATATATGTGTATGCGAGGAGAATATATGTGTGTGAGAATATATGTGTGTGTGAGGAGAATATATGTATCTGAGGAGAATATATGTGTGCGAGGAGAATATATGTGTGTGCGGAGAATATATGTGTGTGAGAATATATGTATGTGTGAGGAGAATATATGTGTGCGAGGAGAATATATGTGTGTGAGAATATATGTGTGTGTGAGGAGAATATATGTGTGCGAGGAGAATATGTGTGTGTGCGGAGAATAAAGGTGTGTGTGAGGATAATATATGTATGTGAGGAGAATATATGTATGTGAGGAGAATATATGTGTGTGTGAGGAGAATATATGTATATGAGAAGAATATATGTATGTGAGGAGAATATATGTATGTGAGGAGAATATATGTGTGTGTGAGGAGAATAAATGTTTGTGAGGAGAATATATATGTGCGTGTGAGGAGAATATATATGTGTGTGTGTGAGGAGAATATATGTGTGTGTGAGGAGAATATATGTATGTGAGGAGAATATATGTGTGTGTGAGGAGAATATATGTGTGTGTGACGAGAATATATGTATATGAGAAGAATATATGTGTGTGAGGAGAATATATGTGTGTGTGAGGAGAATATATGTATGTGAGGAGAATATATGTGTGTGAGGAGAATATATGTACGTGTGAGGAGAATATATGTATGTGAGGAGAATATATGTGTGTGTGATGAGAATATATGTATGTGAGGAAAATATATGTGTGTGTGAGGAGAATATATGTATGTGAGGAGAATATATGTGTGTGCGAGGAGAATATATGTGTGCGAGGAGAATATATGTGTGCGAGGAGAATATATGTGTGTGCGGAGAATATATGTGTGTGAGGAGAATATATGTGTGTGCGGAGAATATATGTGTGTGAGAAGAATATATGTGTGTGAGGAGAATATATGTGTGTGAAGAGAATATATGTGTGTGAGGAGAATATATGTGTGTGAAGAGAATATATGTGTGTGCAGAGAATATATGTGTGCACGGAGAATATATGTATGTGAGGAGAATATATGTGTGCGTGAGGAGAATATATGTATGTGAGGAGAATATATGTGTGTGAGGAAAATATATGTATGTGAGGAGAATATATGTGTGTGTGAGAAGAATATATGTATGTGAGGAGAATATATATGTGTGTGAGGAGAATATATGTGTGTGAGGAGAATATATGTGTGTGCGGAGAATATGTGTGTGAAGAGAATATATGTGTTTGAGGAGAATATATGTGTGTGAGGAGAATATATGTGTGTGCGGAGAATATATGTGTGCGCGGAGAATATATGTGTGCGAGCAGAATATATGTGTGTGCGGAGAATATATATGTGTGCGGAGAATATATGTGTGCGAGGAGAATATATATGTGTGCGGAGAATATATGTGTGCGCGGAGAATATATGTGTTTGCGGAGAATATATGTGTGTGAGGAGAATATATGTGTGTGCGGAGAATATATGTGTCTGCGGAGAATATATGTGTGTGAGGAGAATATATATGTGTGTGTGAGGAGAATATATGTGTGCGAGGAGAATATATGTATGTGAGGAGAATATATGTGTGTGAGAATATGTGTGTGTATGAGGAGAATATGTGTGTGTGTGAGGAGAATATATGTGTGTGTGAGGAGAATATATGTGTGTGAGGAGAATATATGTGTGTGTGAGAATATATGTGTGTGCGAGGAGAATGTATGTGTGTGTGAGAATATATGTGTGTGTGTGAGAATATATGTGTGTGTGAGGAGAATATATGTATGTGTGAGGAGAATATATTTGTGTGTGAGAATATATGTGTGTGTGAGGAGAATATATATGTGTGTGAGGAGAATATATGTATGTGAGGAGAATATATGTATGTGTGAGGAGAATATATATATGTGAGGAGAATATATGTGTGTGTGAGGAGAACATATGTATGTCAGAGGAGAATATATGTGTGTGAGGAGAATATATGTGTGTGAGGATATATGTGTGTGTGAGGAGAATATATGTATCTGAGGAGAATATATGTGTATGTGAGGAGAATATATGTATGTGAGGAGAATATATTTGTGTGTGAGGAGAATATATGTATGTGAGGAGAATATATGTGTGTGTGAGGAGAATATATGTGTCTGAGGAGAATATATGTTTGTGTGAGAATATATGTGTGTGTGAGGAGAATATGTGTGTGTGAGAATATATGTGAGTGTGAGGAGAATATATGTGTATGCGAGGAGAATATATGTGTATGTGAGGAGAATATATGTGTGTGAGGGGAATATATGTGTGTGTGAGGAGAATATATATATGTGAGGAGAATATGTGTGTGTTTGAGGAGATTATATGTATGTGAGGAGAATATATGTGTGTCAGACGAGAATATATGTGTATGTGAGGAGAATATATGTATGTGAGGAGAATATATGTGTATGTGAGGAGAATATATGTGTATGTGAGGAGAATATATGTGTATGTGAGGAGAATATATATGTGTGTGTGAGGAGAATATATGTGTGTGAGGAGAATATATGTGTGTGTGAGGAGAATATATGTGTCTGTGAGGAGAATATATGTATCTGAGGAGAATATATGTGTGTGCGGAGAATATATGTGTGTGAGAATATATGTGTGTGTGAGGAGAATATATGTGTGCGAGGAGAATATATATGTGTGAGGAGAACATATGTATGTGTGAGGAGAATATATGTGTGTGAGGAGAATATGTGTGTGAAGAGAATATATGTGTGTGTGAGGAGAATATATGTGTGTGAGGAGAATATATATGTGTGTGAAGAGAATATATGTGTGTGAAGAGAATATATGTGTGTGAGGAGAATATATGTGTGTGAGGAGAATATATGTGTGTGAGGAGAATACATGTATGTGTGAGGAGAATATATGTATGTGAGAGGGCCAGAATGAATAATGTATTGAACGGCCACCCATAAATAGCTGTGCATGTATATTTGTTCTGATTACATTACTTATTATCAAAAACTAGCAAGTCGACAACTTTGCTAACAGCCAAACATCAAGCAAGGCCAACAAGACAAGACATATCAGCCAGCTAATATCACTCACTAGTCTAACTCTTTACTCTGTACTCTTATTAGCTGATGCTGTTTTAGAGGCTGCTGAGCCTTGTTAGACAACCTGCTTGCCCAGCTCTGGTTTCCATCAGCATTCCCCTGTGCCTTTGGCCGAAAACACCTGCGGTACAAACACTAACACTCCCCCAGTGCTCTGAGCTCACAGTATGGGAAGCCTGGCTAATAAACTGAGCTAACATTAGCTAACAGCAGCTACAGCTCACTTCACTGTCCACAGGGAACTCTGTAAATCACTCTGTAAAGAGTTGAGGCGGAACAGCTGGAGAGCATCAGAGGGAAAACCAGAAAACATTTTTTCCATAAAATCAGTTTTCACTGTTTCACAGTAGACAACTGTGTTGTAGAGATCATACCAGAAGAACAAGTTAGTGAATTGCATGTGTATGGGGTGCAGAGTGGGAATGGGAACACCATTCACCTGATCACAAGTCAGTGTCGCATCAACACGAATAAATGTCTGTTATGTTATGGGTGAAAAGTTACACACTGTTGCTTTAAGGACAGTTTTTCAGGGACATGAACATACTGACTACTTTCACTGCACCAAAGATAAATGAAATTTGACATTATTTATTGCTGTAGTGGTAACATGCAAAACTCTAGCTGGTAGCTATTTTTGAGCTCATTTTCCCTCTCCCTGCTGAGTGACTCGTAGGTAGCCAGGAGCAGATCACCTCACAGCTATGACAAATGTCTGAAACGGTAATGTGAATGGATCTCCTTGACAGCTTTTGAGGGCTGACCAAAACGACTCATCTTTCATACAGAAGGAGATTTATAGATTGTCACCTCAGCACTTTTCGTCCATGTTCCCTCTCTCTTCAAATGCTCATTGTGGACCAGAGACCAGATGGGGGCAAAAAACAAAACACCAGGAGCCATTTTGTTATCCTTCTCAACTGCCATCCCCAGAACAAATGATGGCTTCAGGTGTGTATCAAACAGGAAACACACACAAGCCGACATTTTTGTAATGTTTCAGATCAGACAGGGGACCATAATAAAACCTCTTATGCTTGTATTGTTTCTCAGGAACAAACAGTTTCTGAATTACCTTCAGGCTGCCCTGAGGGGGTATGTCAAACCAGGCCACTGGAATCACTTCACAAAGCTTGATCTCACCAACACTGCTCTGCAGTCACTCACATCCATTAACAAATGTGTTAGGAAACCTTTGGCATTGAAAGGTAAAGACACTTAAATTAGAGTCAGAAGAAGATTCCTGTCTTTCTCTCAACTAGCTAACATAACTCATATACTGTATAATTCAAAAGTAATTAAACAAGTGAAAACAGCATTACACAGAACAGAGATGCCACCTGACCTCTCTAATAGATCTGTGCCATGCTGATATTATTCATCTTCAGTCTTGGAAGACAAAAACTCACGGATGAGACTGTACTGTATGCTTCATGCAGGGCTAAAGGTAAAATTAGCGATTTATCAGCTGCTGGAGAATAGTACATTGGACTTACAACATATAAAGACCAACCAGTAAATTTACGGATTGATTAGTTACAACTTTTAATGTGGGCTATTCAAACAGGCTGTGGAATGTGTGTTTTAGTTTCTGTGTCAGTGTTCAGTTCATGTTCTACAGTAAAACTCATTTTTAATCAGGTTTAGAACTTTATATCCAAAGATGTGCTATTTTATTCCTGCCAGTATTTTCAGATTGATGTTTTGGGCGAATGAAACCTCCAATCTTGTATTCTGTGTCTCTTGTGACCTCTCATAGAATTATTATGCATGTTTTCTTCAAGCGGGAAAAAAAAGAAAAAACAAATATTCCACCCCTTTAATGGTCACTGAGGCTGTGGCAAAGATCCGGGTGTGTAAGGACCATTTAGCGGTTTTGCTGTTCCCTGACAAAGCTTATTGCTTTGACAAGTCTCTGTCTCTAAGGTCCCAGTTCTTTCTGACTGCTTTAACCTTGTGATCCGGAAAAGCAGCCGTTCCTCTGGCTGACAGTCCCTGTACATCTCACATAAAGACTACACAGACAGAAAAGCAAAAGGAAGACACAGAGGCAGAAGTCGAGTGGTGTGATGTCCTTATCTAAAAGCTCAATGCCCTTCTTGGAAGCATTTACCACAAATATTGATTTCTGCCCCCTCTCTCTCTTCCCCTTCCCATCCTCATCCTTGACTCCTTTGTTTAATCATATCAGATTCAGAGGCCTGTTCAACATCGATAGAATTGATTGCCTGAGACAAAGCTGCCAATTTCTCTCTAAAACATTTTCTTTTTTACATCCAATTTTGGTATGTTCGAGCACTTGACTTTAAATTGATCTGACAGAATCAATTTACTTTAAGGACAAGTCTGAAAGGGAAATTGAAAATATGTTGATTAGCTCTGACTTGAGATTGTACTAGGTTCACAGTGATGGACTAGTTTAATATGACCACTTATTATTCACTTTATTTATTCATTCATTTGTTTTTATTTATTCAATTTGCTGTGAAAAAGCAATTTATGGATTGGACTCATCGTGTGACTATTTGCCTTCCCCTCACTCAGAGAGTAAAATCAACCTCTTGCTTCATTATTTTTAATTTTTAATATTTTTTTTAACACATCAAGAAATGCTGTGATGGATTACGATTCCTTTACAGCACTGGTTCTTAAACTGCGGCACAAGTACCACTGGAAGTACCTGGAGGAATCTCTGAAATATATATTTCTAATTAAAGAAATTCATTCAGAAACATGTAATACCGTCGTTACTACAAGAATTTAAATGAAAATACTATGAGATCCTGTAATATTTATTTTTCAGTATCATCTTGCTCCATAGTCATGTCACATTCATGCAGGTAGCGCGTAGCACGCATACATCCAGGATTATCTGAGCAGGTGTGATGGGGAAATTGTAAGTGGAGGTAAAATTCAAAAACTCTGCAATTATAACACTAAATGGGATAAGGATGAGAAGTGCAGATCAGGAGTACCCCTTTTCCACCCAAGTATCTTTGGCTCTTGAACTGGTTCCGTTCTTTCTATTCTTTCTATTTAAATCTTTCTCCTGGATGAACCGTTTGAAACTGAATAGGGTCTTTCTTACTGTATTTTAACATCTGATATACTCGTGGTATCTGGAGAGGTGGATATATTCTGAGGTGGTACATGATGCAAAAATATTGAGAAACACTGTAGCACTGTAGAAACACTGAAACATTACAGGACTTGATTTTCAGGGTCACTCACTAATAACTCACTGTACACTGTGTCAACATACATTAATCTACAGTTCATTTGTGACCAGTAGTGAGTTTAAAATATGTTATGAAGAGTTATGAATATAAAAGGACTGAGTATGCTTCCATGTACTTTACATTCATTCTAAAATAATATTATAGATGCAGATTTTGAAATTTGAATTATTTTTAAACCTAATACAAACACACAAACAATGATATAAGCACTGCATATATAGCATAAACTGTTATTGTCGTGCAAGTGAACAAAAATAAAAGAAATATTGGATAAGATAATATTGTGATTGTTCCAAACCAAATATGTATTTAATAAGAGCAACATTCTAATTAATTAAACTACAATAGATCACCTAAAGATTGCATGAGATTGATAAATCATCAATCAGTTCAACTCCACCTTCACTGTAACTCACTGCTTATAGGAAGGCAGTGCAAGGCTCTTTTCTGACAATCGATGGAAGGATGAAGAAAGTTTCTAGTCTTATGTTAATCTTCAACCTATAGAGAAGTGCATTATCAAAGCCCTTACACCCATCTTCGGTTTGCACAAACCCCTAGCATGGTCTCGTTGAGGATTGGGGATTTGAGGAAGAGAGCTCTATCTGTTATCCCAGATGATTCCTTGTGGGTTTTGTCTTCCTTTCTCTGCTCCGTCCATCCAGACAATGTAGGCCCAGTGCTGAGATGTCACAGTGTATCTCCCCAGCTTTTTTCTTTGGGTTGTGGATTGGCTCAGGGTGGCTTATAAGCCAGAGTGGCTTATAATCCTAGCTGACAGTTAAGTAATTATTGTGGAGGCAGGCTTTGCCCAAGACACTGGGTATTGAATAAGAGCTGTGGTAGCTATTGACAGGAGACAGGGGAATTCTATTTTTAACAGTGCGAGCCAGCATTGGTAGCGTGAGAAACTGGACACTTCAGGCTTAGATCACTTCAGCCAGTTTAAGTTTGACCATTTATTGTGGATCGAGTATTGTCACATACAAACATGCTTGGTTTTACTGTCACCTATGTCCCCGATACATATTCATAAAAGCACAAACCCTTAAGCTGCAGGTAACCATAGCAACAAAACTTCTGCTCAAGGCCACATTATCAGTTTATCCATCAGTCAAAGGACCTGAACATGTTAGATCCAGATATATGAACATCTGTCTTTTATTTTCTCTTTGTTGTGTAACTGTGATGATTCCTGGCTTCATGTAGCCCATGAACCTCCAGCCTTCGTTATTTTCTTATACATCATCATGTTTTAACATATGCAGCTATTTATCATTAGTCAGTATTCAGTATCAGTGCAGGTCAGCGCTGTAATATTCCAACTTTGTCTCCTAATGTTCACTGTCAGCAGTATTTTATGTTTTTTATCAATATCCTTTAAAGCATGATTTATTTTTGATGTTTCAGTCATTCAGATGGTAAATAGCACTAGTTAATCTGACTTACGATAGGATGCACTGATGTTTTCACAACTTTCCATCATATGGGACATATGAAATGAAACATATGAAACTTCAGGACCCAGTAAGAAGGTCCTGAAGTTTGAATCACTTCAGGGACTGTGGGTTTTTTCCAGCTTCTATTGAGAAGAATTATCCTGTGTGTGTGGCTGAGGTTGTGTGACCTGCCCTAAACATTTGATAGAGTTTGGAAAATAGATTTTCAGTGATTGGATCAGTTAGGACAGAACCAAAACATTTGTAATGTGTCCTGAGCTTTTAATGTCTAACCATCCTCCTGGAACTCTCGACACCCTCTCTGTGGTGTGAGAATGTCCCACTTCATCGACCACCATTGCTGTCCTCACCCATCTTTAGTTACTTAACCATCCTTCAGTTATGAAAAACAGTGTCATATAGCTGCAGTTTATAGGAGATATGGTTGCTTATGTTTTCAGCATCATTGAGCTGCAGTTCAAACAGTGATTGCATGCAGTTTGCCATGGGTTATTGTTCATACCACAATAACAGAATGCACTGTGGCAGGTCCTAACACAGCAGTGTATGCATGATTAAATGTTACAAATGCAAACTTTGACAAAATTAAAGAAATATAGGAGTCAGTATTAGACCTCTGCATCCTGTCAATGTAATATAAATATATAATATAAATATCAGATCTCTTATATAGAATATTTAAATCTGACTTATTCCATTTAAATGCAGATAACAGTTTCACATTATATAACCAGCTGCTATCGCTGCTCACAGACCTGTGCTCTGTGCCGACTTTACTTTTGTGCACACTGTATATCCATCAAAAATTACAGGTCTTCATGTCAGTTTTATGATGCGAATATGGAGTAGCGTGTGCATAATTTCAGGCACTGCATCTCCTAATATGATTATTTATCCTCTGCTTTTGTCTGCATTTCAGGTGGGGTGATATTTCAATCATAAATCATGAATGCAGCAGAGCCCCTGAATAATATGCCCTCCAACAGAGGGTCTTGTGTATTTATAATGGGGACACATAACACCATGCCTGCTTGCCCTTGTGTTCAGGTAAAGGTTCTCCTATATCATAGATCACATATATAGCTGTAGGCACTTGGGAGCTAAACAGCTTTGCCTCCTCCCACAGGCCATATTGTGGGTGCAGGAGTGTCACTTAAGACTGATTGATTGTATAGATGCAATTTGATTTTAGTCTCATGAAGTGGGACCTGCCAGTTGCTGGGGGTGGTCTGCTAGTTTTACTCATGCTGTTTGTTATGTGCTGTGGATATGGTTGGGACATTTCCTGAATTTCACTGAACTGAACACTCCTCAAATAAAGGTGTTATGTCTTGTCAATAGAAGTTCTTGCAGCTGTCATGCCCTTCATGTTCTCATAGAGGGGCTCTTTTTGCCTAATCACTGCCAATCAATTCTAAACACTACTCAGCCGCAGGCAAAGAAATCTTATCTTCTCAGACAATGACACTCTGATTTAGAAAACAGAGTCTTGCACATCGGCACAATGCCTGTCATATCTCAATAGAGTGTATTGAAATTAAATTCAGATTCTATTTTCTTCCTCCTCACTCCCTTCCCACCCCTGTTGTTTTTGTGATGCCAGAAATGATGTATGTTTTAGGCTGCGAGTGTTCAAGTGAGTAGACGTTTTTGAGCTTGAGGCAGACTCTCGATGAGCGCAAGGCTTTGTTCTTCTGAAAGGAACATGATGGGAGCACTTATTCTTCTCCCATTCTCTCCGTGCTGCCTGTCAGCATTGACTGGTGGCTGCCGGCTGAGTTTTCCCGAGCCTAACTTCTTCTCATTGGCAAGCAGGACACCTTCCTCTTCAATGGAGCCTTTACTGCCTCAGCTCTATTGAGCCCATGCTGGCTTTAACATGTGAACTGTAGTGTATGCTTTGCAGGGGACTGTCATATTTTATCCTGAGTAAAAACATGCAGCAATTCAATCCAATCATGGCCACATGCATTTGTGTTGTGTTGTAGGCGAAGAGAACTGATCTAAATCACAGCTAGTGATAGTTTTTGAGCATTTTTGTCTATATTAAAGTGCATACAATTGAAAGATGACAGAACAAAATGAAATGGACTGTCATTCATTAAAGGACCCACACAGGACTTGAGCATTGCCATTTCATGGTTAGCATGACTAAAATCCTCAGTCAGACTTTGAGAGGGATAGGGGCCTATTCCATTAAGCAAGTTTACCAGATAAGCAGAGATTATTTTGGTCTGACTAAATTTAAGTTAATTCCATTTCATAAATCAAATTCAACATTAGTTAAATTTTGATTAGTTTGGCAACTGGGTCTGCCCCTACCAAGTTTGTTTCCCAGGTTAATCGTGAGTTCTTGTAACACTGACCCAACGATGTGACTTATGATTTATTAACCACTACCAATCAGAAGATTTAAATTTACAGAAAATTCACTTCAGTTAATATTTACAATAATAACTATACAACAATAAATGAAAAGGTATAGATCTACATACATGTTTATATGGCATGTGATGCATAATGTTTAATGAATTAAGAAAAGGACGTGAACCCACTTCAGCTGTCAGGAACAATTCACTCCAATGAGAAGAACAAAAAAAATAAATTGTCATGTATAGCTCACTAATTTATCAAGCTATTTTTCAGGTTTACCTTCAAAGGCTTAAGCACTGTTATAGTAAATGTGTCAAACTCTGAAGTGTTTCTTGTTTCCTAAATGACTTTGTAGTAAATGTCAGATGTATCACACTTTGACAGGGACTGCACTTTCAGCTTATTTGAAAGGGACCATGTTGAAGATAAGTGTTTTTGTTCATTTTGTTTTGTTCAAACTATTACTTCAGTGGATGATAAATTTAAATAGAAATCCTGAAGAAGTCACTCATCGGCTGTTCCCCAGCTCAAGACATCTTTACTCTGAGCTTCTATGTTTATCCTGCCAACTGGAAGAGAAAAGAGAAAAAGTCTGAGGCTGACACGAGGCTGTTCCATCTCTCCAACACTCCACATATAGGCTGGTGTCCGTATCAGCAGGGAGCAGACCCTGGGAACAAAAGTCAACTTAAGAGGAGACATTAGCCCAGAGCCCAGAGCCTGCAGGAAGCCTCAGTACTGAAAAGTGAAATATATATATTTTTTTCTACTATGTCTTTTTTTTCCCTCTTAAGACAGAGACCATCTTGACTGAGAAGGTCTCATATGTATCTATCTCATATGAATGAGTTGTTCCAGAAGGTCCAGAGTGTTAATCAAAATGTTTTCATTGAATACCTGCAAGACATTTCAGAGTAGCATAGCAGCTTAGTTTTACTTATAACGCATAAAAAGTCTCTTTTTTTAAGCATAGAAGTGCTTCACACAACAAATGAGGGGGTTTGCCTGGCTCCAAATAAAGACAGGTCCTTTTAATTCTCCTAAACTTTATTGAGGCTGAACTTGCAGCTTGGGGGCCCCCTGGTGGCTGCAGGGCCCTATGCATCTGCATAGTCCATATAGCATAGCACAGCAAAAACCGGCTCTGCCTACATCGTCATAGTCTGCTCAAGCTGCTGTTGTTCATTTGTTTGATTAATTTGATCTACATTAGTGAGTGTATTATAACAGTAGCTACTCTTCCTTCAGTTTCCATTCATATTTTTATTCATGTTTTTTTTTTTTTTTAACTTTTCAAATACATCAATACACATCCTCAGAATATGGTTCAATACATAACAAACTGTAAGACAAAACAACAAACACCAAGCCTGTAAACATTAATATGATAGCTCTATATAATATAATAGAATTTTATTATAATTGCTATATAATTATTTCATTTAGTACATAATTGAAAAAAAAAACCCAAATCATTTTGTTGTTTTGTCAGTGAGAACGTTCTGTATGTGACACACAAACTGTGCCAGAATGACCTACAATGTACATAAATAGACAAAGAAGGCTGAGCCTACACTAGATACAATTCACATTTTACAATGTGGTGACCTTTGGGTCCTGACCTTTCCTTGCTCATGCATTGTCCAACTTCAAACACAGAAGAATCATCCTCTGGGGATCATGAATACCCACAGTGAATCTGAGTGCATTCAGGTCTGTGGTTGTTGAGAAAATGTGCTTTACCGAAGTGGCAGATGGACCAATGAACTGTCATTTCTATATGAAGACCCCAAAATAGTGAGAACAGACAGAGAGAGCGAGACAGTCAGTGAGAGAGCACAAATACACAGAGAACGTGCTCCATGTCACACACCACAGCTCTTAATTAGATGGTTTTATTTTGCTCTTACAGGGCTGACAGAATTCTCAGCTGAAGGTTGGGGTGAAAATAAAGCCACAAAACTCCACTGCAGTGGCATATAGGCAATATTGCAGTGGTAGCACTGACTACCCAGTTAATTCTATTAAGCACAAAATAAAACCCATTTCTTTCTCAGTGTCTCAGCGTGACTCAAAGCCTAATAATAAAAGATTTAAAATTCTATGAAAAGTAACTCATAAGGTCTGATTAGGAAAAAATATAAACCCAATCTACCGTGTGATTTAATGCATCCCTGTTAAAAAAAGAAAAGAAAAAGATCATATTTAAAAAGAAAAGGTGGAATTGAAGTTGTACCAATTTGCTGTTAGGGCAAAAAAATGTTTCACATTGGCCTTTTTCTCCTTTCACTCCCATGCATCAAATACACACAAATCATGGACGTATAGTCCTGACTTTCCTGAAGCCCTTTGGTATTTATTGTGTTTAGATGAATGCCCATGTCAGTAGCTGTGTGTCATTTTCCAAGGCATGATTGGGTGATGGGGGCCATTTTAGGCAAGCTGTAATCGGGCAGAAAGAGCCAATTGTCGCAGCAGCAGTGATGGATCTCTTTGTTTTGGCCGACCAGGATTTGGAGCTGCCAAGGGAAAGGGCATTTTGATTCATTTGAAGGCCTGCTGCCTTCATCACAGCCTGTTATATGGGGAGTGTGTTAGAGAGACACAGTCAGAGAGAGAGTGAGAGTGAGTGCGTGAATTTGTGCTGTTGTAATTCTCTTTACTCGTATTTATTGTAGTAGCTGAGTTTCTTCTCAGAGCAAAGAAAGGCTTTAGAGTGTTACACAAGATATGAAACATTTACCACAAGACCTCACTCAGACTTAAATACCATAGCATTGTTTCTTAAAGGAGCCATCCACCTATTTTACACATTCAGCTAAATGGTAGCCTACAGTAGAGAGCATATGTAGAATGCCTTTGCTGGTTCTAAAAGTCTGTGAAGTTCGAAATTTGAATCTGTAGTTTATATGTCAAGAACTACATAATGCTTTATAGCACTGACACCTGAATTCCACCAGGCACGGATGGGACACATTCCATGTGCCAGAGCTGCCAGAGCTAATTGCGGCTGTTTTAGTCAATGTTTCAAACCCCACCAGTTCTGCCACCATCCATTTCAGATGCATCCCAGTTCTGCATAGAATACCCAGCTGTTCTAGTTTTTGACAGACGCTGTGAGCAGCTCGTGTAAATCTGCACAGAGCAGCCCGAGCTGGCAGGAGGTTAAACACACAAAAAGCATTGAGCATCTGGTCAATATCCAAAATAAAACTAAACAAATCAGTGTAGTCTACTGGTTGTAAAACCACCCCTAAAGGGAAACAAATTGACTATGTGGTATATTTACATATTTAGAAGAACACAAATCAAGGAATTTTAGAAAATCTTACCCCTATAATACACTGCATGCGGAACGGCTCCCTGATTCGTATCGGCTCTGCCACAGTCAATGTGTCAGTTTCCGGTCCCGCTGCCGGAACGACTCCGGCAACCGGCAGCCCTCCTCAACACATACACAGAGCTTCTATTTTACACGGACGCCAGAGCACGGCGCATAAATTCAGCACAGAGCAGATCGTCCGGGGAAGGAAATCAGCTACAAAATAAAACCCCCGGTTGATTTTCAAAATAAAATACTCTGTGTTCACCGCGGATCGAGTTATAATAATATAATGGGCGGAGCCGACCTGAGGTCAACAGGTCAGAGGTTTTCAGGTGTCTTTTCACCCCGTCGACACCATGGATGAGGAGAAGTTGATTCTGGAGGTCCACATTTATGACACCTCACATCCTTTTTATTAAGGACACCAGAAAAAAGATGCGGCGTGGAATGCCATTAGAGGGGTCAAAGAGACTACAGCTGGCAATATCACACGATTATGCAAGCGTCACGAGAACGCACGAGATCTCTGGACACTCTGTGTCTGTCCGGCGGAGCCGCACTCTGCGCAACACAAATGGATTATGTGTGAGTTGGCGAATGGCGTAGTACGTTGCCATTCCGGAGCAGAGCTGTTCCGCATGCAGTGTATTTTAGGTGTAAGCCTCTAGCCCACGGCTCTAAATGTATGTATTGCATGTATTAAAGAAAACTCACTAACCAGCTTGGCCGGTGATAAATGAGGCACTTTACTATCTATTTTCTAGAGTTTCCTGATGGACAGTGAGGTAAACTGCTGCCAACTGTCGCTGCTGTTAGCTCAGTTTGTTAGCCCACTACAAACACTAACACACCGGGAGAGTGTTACACGGGACTCAAGGCCAACTCACACCGGACGCGGAACGGACGCGGAACGGCACCGCCGCGGCCACCGTAGCAAATAGAAGCCAGTCTAGTCAATAAGAGCACTCACACAGGGCGCGGCT
This sequence comes from Larimichthys crocea, assembly GCF_000972845.2. Classification (NCBI taxonomy): domain Eukaryota; kingdom Metazoa; phylum Chordata; class Actinopteri; family Sciaenidae; genus Larimichthys; species Larimichthys crocea. Next base: position 22,095,281 of record NC_040031.1, on the reverse strand, counting down.
CAGGCGCGGCTCAGAAGCGTCCCAGAAGCGGCTCTCCGCGCCACGGCGCGAGCTTTCCGCAGGATTTCTATTTCTTCCGCGAGCCGCGGCTGAACCTCGTAAATTTCAACAGAGCACTGCGCACCAGACAGGAAATCCGACACAGAATCAACGTAATAAACTTCCGCCCCCTTTCAAAGTAAAACACAATACACAGTTCATGTAGCTTTTTACAACTTCACACCAACATTACATCATGACCGGTGGCACCAGGTGATCAAAGATCGATCAAAGGGTCTCAACAAGAGACTAATTGTTGAAGTGGAACAACACAAGTGGAACAACGGCAGCGGAAAGGACCGTTCTTTGCCCGGCACTAACTCACACTGGACGCGGATCAGCCGTGGAACGGCAGCGGAGCGAGCCGGCCGTATTCACGCGAGATCACGCGAGAATCCTGGACATACCCGAGACCCCGCGATAAACAGTGTATAAAAAAAAAAACAACAACAAACAGCTGACTTTGTTTCTCCAACGTGGAGGAGATTATAAAACGCATTCCTGTGTGTCATAAATGATTGTGTGTTGTTCCACTTCAACAATTAGTCTCTTTTTGAGACCCTTTGATCGATCTTGATCACCTGGTGCCACCGGTCATGATGTAATGTTGTGTGTGAAGTTGTAAAAATACATGAACTGGTATTGTGTTTTATTTGAAAGGGGGCGGAAGTTTTTACGTTGATTCTGTGTCGGATTTCCTGTCTGGTGCGCAGTGCTCTGTTGAAATTTACGAGGTTTAGCCGCGGCTCGCGGAAAAAATAGAAATCCTGCGGAAAGCTCGCGCCGTGGCGCGGAGAGCCGCGCCTGAGCCGCGCCCTGTGTGAGTGCTCTCATTGACTAGACTGGCTTCTATTTGCTACGGTGACCGCGCGGGTTGCCGTTCCGCGTCCGTTCCGCGTCCGGTGTGAGTTGGCCTTCAGTGTTTGTACCACAGGCATTTTGTACCATTAGGAAGAGGAGCCATATTTATCACAGTGGTACTGCACACTTGAAACAGCGCTAAATGGCAAAAAATAAATAAATAAATAAAAATCACTAACTTCACAGTATTGCTTGGACCAAGAATGAAGTCTGTCCTCTGCTTTACATGTTTAAAACATCAGATGATGTCAATCAATAAAGCAATCAATTAGAAATGAAATGCTATAGTTCTAAAGTATCAAATTGGTGTTCTTGGAGGTAGAGGAGAAGTAAGATTAATAGTTATAAAAATATACACTTCACTCACTTTTGTTTTTTTCAAGGGTAGCTAGCTCACATTTGCAATTACAATGTGCAGATTCTGCTGATTTCTAATTCAAAGAGCTGCTTATGAAGCAGTCACCTCTGACCCCGGCTGCCACTCACGTTTGAAAATGCCAAGTGACATTTTCCTCTAATTCCTTTTTCAGTCATAACCAACTCTGTGACATTTGACTCCCGGACATTTGGTGGAATCACATTTTGATGTAAATACCTGCCATTTTCATATTGACACACACATTATTTATTTTTTTATATATTTATCTTTCACCCTAATCCAGCTAATCAGTAATTTTTTCATCACTTTCAATCAAATTTGAGCCAATTATCAGCATAATACAAATACTCAGCATACAGCTACATGTCATATTCTGTTCTTAAATATATCACATTATACATGGAGGCAAACCAGTGTACTGTCCACATTTGTATTCACTTTACAACATTAGCATGAGGCGCAATCATGTCCATCAACAGCACACTCCCACCTGGAGCAATTTTATCATGCATGTGTCCATTATGAAGTCTACCTCATTTGACCATTCTCTAGTGTGAACAGCCCACAGAATTAAACTAGATTAGAATTATGAAGTATGTAATGTGAAATGTGTGTGATGCACATGGGACAGAGCGGAGGAGGGAGGTCACTGAGAGGGGTGAGTTGGAAAAGAAAATGTGGCATTGGGAATGGGGACAGGATGTGAGGATGTGCGGGGTACAGGGACAGATGTTTTCCCTCAAAAAAATGATTGCATTTGCAATGTAAAACCAATCTTCACTGCCTTGTTCTTATTACATGCACCACGACCCCAGGAGTGAATCAGACGAAAGCAGTCAAATAACTGTTGTGACAGATAATAATGGGATATGAGCAGATGGTTTTCTCACTATATGGAAATGCTTGAGCTCTTCAATCTCATCCTTCAAACCCCCCGACTGGAGCAGCCGGCCAGAGACAGAGGGGAGAGGCTGTTCAGAACTGGAGATCAGATTGGCCCAGGTAGACACATATGGAAAGCTCTCCCCTGTCTTACCAACACAATAGTTGTGGGGATGAAATAATCCCCTGCCCCTGGCACGCAGCCCATTTGGGATCCCCTAAAAAAGGTGTTGTGTGTGTAGATATATATTGAAAGGTGCTGTGCGTATTGGCATGCAGTGAAAGGAGTGAGGGATTGGCACCTTGTGAAGAGTTCCTGTGTTTATTAGGCTGAGATGATGAATAGAATGGCAGGCTTGTAGGCTGTGTAGTCTGCTGCCTGATTAGGTTTGGGCCAAATGCCAAAGACAGCGTTTGGCTGGTTTTCCTTCATATCTGATTATTTTGTTTAGTACCATTGGTCTATGACAGTGCAGTGTCTTCATATGTGGACAATGAAAGCATTCAAAAATGACCCACGGCTAATAGTGTTCCCTGATCCTACATCTCTGTGGTAAACGTTTAGTTGAATTAAAACTAGTAGTCTAAGACTAAACAAACTACAACTGCCATAGTTAAAAATAAGAATACCAAACAGTCCACCCCGACCCCCTCCCTGAAGGCAGATTTGTCTGCAAACATCGTCCCATTTCGCTCCTAGTCCATTTGGTGGGTGAAACTGCCCTCTTCAGTACAAGAACAGTGAAACCCTTAGGGTCTTTCATTACAAGATGCAGTTTGTTTGCAGGTTCACATGCCTAAATAATGTATGTTCCCACTTGCCTTCCACATTACACAAATTAGCCTAATTATGTGAGGTGCAAAATACGAGAGAGAGGGTGAGCATAAAAGAAAACTAAACAGAAAATAAAAGTTTAAAGGGAAACTTTGAAACGCTGATCACGTCACACACTCTACTGTTTCCTACTAATCCACTTCCTGCAGATGTTAAATGAAAAGTCTACCAGCGATGAGTAGGATGGTTTTCATCAATACTTTATTGACCTACATGGCTTATATTTTGTAGAGGAGACTTTAGGCCTATACTTTCTTTTCACAGTTCACACAAACAGTACAGTGGTGGATAACTTGTTGAGGTTAATGCATTTGTTGAGAAACATTAGTCATCCAGCAACACAAAGTAAACAGGCTCTGTCTCTGCATTCTCCAGCCCTGGTCTGCTTCATCTTTCATGTAGGCAAGCTCCATCGCTACAGCAACACAGAGGAAAGAAAGATATCAGCTCTTGTGACATCTGATTTAATTCCATTGTGGAATACACGCGCATGCACACACACACACACACACACACAGAAAAAGAGAGAAAGAGAGAGAAAGAGAGAGAGAAATAAGAGCAAACAGATCATTTGTGTCTCTGTTTGTGGCTCATGAGATGAATGACTCCCAGACGAGGCCACTGTGGCATGAAATCCTAAGATGCAATCATCTTCTCGCAACAGGATGCTGTTTCATGAGAGGGGAATGAACTCCAATGTTTCATTCACTTTTATTATTTATTATTATTTACTTTTTTTTTTCTTTTTATTGCTTGCTGCTTTGATATTTTCTGTTCACCAAGTCAGTATTTTAACACCCCAGGCCTTTGATTTGAGAAGGACATCAAAGTTTCTTGAAATTTTTTGTTGACTCACTTTCAAAAACAAGCCCCTCTGTAAAAACTAGTTCAGAAACTATTTTTAAGATAGAAAAACGCTGATTATTGTCAGGTCTCAATATTAGTCATAATGGTTTATTTGTTTGTTTTAATTTAAAAATCAAATTTGGTAAAGATCTAAATTCATAGATAATGTATGGATTGACCCTTAAACAACATGACAACTGGGACAGCTGCTGTAAACGCTGCTGTTTTTGAGAGTAATATCAATTTCCAAAAACTTGAACAAAAAAAACTTAATTAATAATAACTAATAATAAAATAAAAATGACATTTACTCTATAGAATTGTTGAATTAGTTTAAATTATATTTACATAAATATTTTTACAGCAGATTTGTACTTCAATCTATTCTGAATGTGGGTTTGCCATTATTTCAGATCATAATGTCACATGATACATAAATCCATTCTTCTCTTGCTTCCTGTGGCCAGTGCTGCTGCCATGTTTGTTCATTACTCGTTTTTTCTTTTTCTCTCGATCAGAAAGCAACATGTTCCTGAAACCTTTTGGATATTTGTTCAGCGCTACAGTCGCCATAGCACTCATCAAACTGTGTCTTACTTCTGTCACTAGCTTGATTACTTTTCAGTGTGCAATCGTTCTGACGTGGGTTGAGAGCTTTCCTCACAATATGTTCCCTGACCTTTTTGACTTATATAAAATGGATAATGTGTCTTCAAGTGTTGTCTAACACTTTGACTGTGAGCCAAAATGGAGACACAAGAAATGTAAGAAAGAGGCTGGTTTTATGTTTGAATCATGGAGGTTCCTTCATAACCTTCAGGAACAGTCTTTACAATGCACAGAGCGCAAATCTCTACCTACAAGCTTCTGGAGCTTTCCAGCCACATTTTACTGCCTTGGGGAGTAAAAGTCATACACTTATGTCCATTTATTATCATGATGTTTTGACTTTTCAATCTTGTCTCTGACACTAAACCCAAGCCTGTTTGTTTCTACTGAAGCTGTAAATCCTTAAAAATGACTCACATTGTTTGATTTTTATTCACACTCACACACATCTTGTGGCTGTACTCATGTCAGTGTCAGTCAGTGGGTTCATTACTTCAAATGTAAATATCTGAATAACCATTGGATAGCTTTCCATAACATTTTGTAAAACATTCATGGTCCTGAGAGGATGAATTCTAATGACTCTGGTGATCCCCTAGATCCTCTAGCACCACCTTTATGGTTGGCTATATGTGACCAAAATGCCTGCTAAACTGTGTTTAATTGGTACATTTTAGTGAACACTAAACTGAGGTTAATGAAGAAGAAGAAGAAGATATACTTTATTAATCCCTCAATCCACTTTATTTTATTTTGACATGCATTTTAACCCAGACACACACATGCAGTACAAGGTACAAGGGCTCATAGACATGCAAACGTGGAGAGAGATGGTGGAGTGAGAAGTGCCCAGCGAGCAGTTGTGGGGGAATCAGTGCCTTGCTCAAGGGCACCGATCCCGGCAGTGCCCAGGAGGTGAACTGGCACCTCTCCAGCTACCAGTTCACCTTCCATATTTTTGGTCCATGTGGGACTTGAACCGGCCACCCTCCGGTTCCCAAGCCAAATCCCTATGGACTGAGCTACTGCCGCCCCTAATATGGCAAACACTGGCCTCATATTGTCAGAATACTGAAATGAGATGTGGCCATACAAAACTATGGAAGAAAATGAACAATGAATGTGGACTGAATTGTTTGGTGGGCTTTGGTTCTGAAGTTTAAGTGTAACTGGATTCTTGTTGTTCAGTGGCTGATCACATGTAACACTTTCTTCAAAGATGTTCAGAAAGAGACCTTTTGAAATCATTGCTAATATCATTTAAATCCACAGTAACATTTCCTCTCAAGATTAGTGTTTCAATGATGATCCATTTGTATCATTTATGTCATTTATGTTGACAGATGGTGTAAGCGTTTAAGTACACATAAAACCTCACAAAAAACACTCCACCTATGAAAAAAGTCATTCATGAAAAATAAGTATTACCTGAAGAAGGTGCAATGAGGCGTTTAGTGCAGCTCTAAACTGTTTACACGTTTGCATGCCATTTCAATCAATGCAGCTAAAATCTTAATATTATGGTACATAATAATTATGTCAATATAGTGAATTAAATAAATAAATGGTAGTGGACTCAAATAGTAAACACTAACCTGAGACCAAAATCAGTTTAAACATTTAATTGAACAAGAGGATTGAGTGCAGTGGCATCTTGCAGTGATTGAATCCAGAACAGTTCAGAAGGCAGGTGCAAAGGCCTGGACATGGCAGGTTCCTGGAGCATGGGCGATCCAAAAAACAGGTTTCCACTTCACAAAATTCATTGGAGCGTTCGTTACCACAAGGTGACTGAAAGGTCTGGCTGAGTCTGGGAGGTTGAGTAGGTCTTTGACATGAGTTGATTAGATATATGAGCAAGGAAGACATCAGGACAGACTGTACTTATAAAGTGCTTTCCTAGTCTAACGACCACTCAAGGCACTTTCACACTGTACATGTCACATTCAGAATCAGAATCACTTTTATTCGCCAGGTATATAAACACACACTAGGAATTTGCTTCCGGTTATACTTTGCTCTCTTGGTACAGGCATCAAACATATATAGACACAGGCACAGTTAAAAACAAAACAGAGGACTTGACAGGTAAACATAGACATAAACAAGAACAAAGACAAAAGCTATGTACATGTAAAAAGGTAAATATATATATACATAAATATCTATGTGTATAGACAAGGAAGATTTCTTTTCAATGCAATGGTGACATATGTGCAAGGATGAAATAATAAATATAAATATACAGTGTGCACAGTATGACAGTATGAGTGAAGATGATATTTACATACAGTAGATCATTTGTAATTTACAGATATTATACAGCTGATTTTACTGACATTTAAGTCCGGTTTTAGCAGTTCATCACAGAGACAGCCTGAGGGAAAAAACTGATCATGTGTCTGGATGTTTTGGCATGCAGAGCTCTGTAGCGCCTCCCAGAGGGGAGAGGTTTAAACAGGTTGTGACCAGGGTGTGATGGTCTGTAGAGATGTTACCTGCCCGTTTCCTGACTCTGGACAGGTACAGGTCCTGGATGGAGGGCAGACTGAAACCAATCATTTTCTCTGCAAGTCTGTTCTTTTCCTGTTTGGTGGATCCAAACCAAACAGAGATTGAAGAGCAGAGAACAGAATGATGGCAGAGTAGAACTGTGTCAGCAGCTCCGTCTGCAGGTTGAGCTTCCTAAGCTGGCACAGGAAGAACAACCTCTGCTGGGCCTTTTTGAGGATAGTGACTGTGTTGGTCTCCCACTTCAGGTCCTGGGAGATCGTGGAGCCCAGAAACCTGAAGGTTTCAACAGCAGACACAGTGTTGTTGGTGATGGTGATTGGTGGCAGAGTGGTGGGGCTCCTCCTAAAGTCCACTGTCATCTCCACAGTTTTGAGTGTGTTTAGCTCCAGATTGTTCTGACCACACCAGCAGACCAGCCGTTCAACCTCCCTGTATGCAGACTCGTCATCGCCCTGGATGAGGCCGATAACTGCTGTGTCGTCTGCAAACTTCAGGAGCTTAACAGACGAGTCTCTTGAGGTGCAGTCATTGGTGAAAAGGGAGAAGAGCAGTCGGGAGAGCACACACCCCTGGGGGATGCCAGTACTGATAGTCTGGGTACTGGATGTGATGCTCCCCAGCCTCACCTACTGCTTCCTGTCAGTCAGGAAGTTTGTAACTGACAGGTGGAGGAGGGCACAGCGAGCTAGGTGAGTTTGGACTGGAGGATGTCTGGAACGTTGGTGTTGAACGCCGAACTAAAGTCCACAGACAGAATCCTGGTGTACGTCCCTGCAGTGTCAAGGTGTTTCAGGATGTAGTGCAGGCCCATGTTGATTGCATCATCCGCTGACCTGTTTGCCCGGTAGGCAAACTGCAGAGGGTCCAGCAGGGGGTCTGTGATGTCCTTCAGGTGTGACAACACCAGTCTCTCAAAGGACTTCATGACTACAGATGTGAGGGCGACGGGGCTGTAGTCATTTAGTCCTGTGATGGTGGATTTCTTAGGGACCGGGATTATTGTGGAACGTTTGAAGCATAAGGAGACTACGCACAGCTCCAGGGATCTGTTGAAGATCTGGGTGAAGATGGGGGCCAGCTGGTCAGCACAGAACTTCAGGTAGGAGGGTGACATACCGTCTGGGCCGGGTGCCTTCCTGATCTTCTGTCTGTGGAAAAGTTGACAGACATCCTCTTCACAGATCTTGAGTACAGTACTGGTGGGGGGTCAGAGAGGAGAGGTGGCAGAATGGCAGGGGGTGTAGATGGGTCTTTAATATCTGAGTGGAGGAGAGGTGTGAATGTGTCGAATCTGCAGTAGAACACATTCAGCTCATCAGCCAGTTGATGGTTCACTGCAGTGTTGGGGGATGGTCTCCTGTAGTTGGTGAGGTTCTGCAGGCCTCTCCACACTGACGCTGGGTCATTGGCTGAAAGGCTGTTTTTGATATTCTCAGCGTAGCTGCTTTCACCTCCGTCGTCAGTGTGTTTCTGGCCTGGCTGTACAGGACTCTGTCCCCACTTCTATAGGCCAAGCTGGCCCAGCCAAGCTGCCTGAGTTTTGCAGTGAACCATGGTTTGTTGTTGTTGTATGTGCAGAAGGTCTTGATCTTGTATCGATCTGATACCGATACCGACTTAGTATCGATACTATCGATATTTGGATCGATCCACCCACCACTAGTTTCTATCTGTTATATTTAAATGAAGAAAGTTCAGCTAGTTCACAGAACAATACAAAGGCTGGGCCAGTACTGCAGAATGTGACGGCCATGTTTGGTCTGGTAGTTCTGTGAATTAACCACACCCCCTTTATTCCAATATAAAGAGAACTTAAATTAAAAAATTAATCACACATCAAAGATCAAATTTTTTTAGATTTCATTTATTTTGGTCATTTTGTTTTATTTATTTCATTGTATATTTGTTTATTCATGTATTCATTCATATTTGGTTATTTATTGATTAAAATAGCGTTCCAAAAAAATGAGCAGTGATTAATCAGTCTTTTTTGTTATCAACTGAAACCACTAAGGAAACCTCAGATTCAATATGCTGCATCCCCCTCCCCTGTCCTCCACTCCAACACTAAACTAGAAAGAAAAACGCTTCACCAAAATGGGAAGGAAAACTAAGAAGATTATCAAACAAAAACACTCACTCAAAATGAGGAGGAAACAGAACTATCTATAGCTACGACCTAATCTCCTAAACTGGCTAAAAAACAAAAACGATCCCGGAGGATGAAAAACTTAATCAAAAGAAAAGACAATCAAACAGAAAACGATCCCGTAGGACGAAAACAGGCTACAAAATACTATCTTCACTGAAACTTAAGGCTATGAAACTTACTAGACAAGAAACGTGAAACAGGCTTGGAAACAAGGAACGGCTTGGGTGCGACGACAGAACGAACGAAGACACTTCGGCACGGGACAAGGGGAAACGCAGACTATATATACACACATGAGGGAAATGGGGAACAGGTGGAAACAATCAGGGCGGGGAAGACAATCAGACTGGTGACACATGAGGAAGGGCAAGTGACCTGAAACGAGAGGAGAATAATCTTTCAAAATAAAACAGGAAATGACAAAACATAACAAAAACCCAGCTTGACCTCACCGCGGTGTGACAGAAGCAAGCGTTTAGCCCACCAGAATTTGTTAACTTGCTCAGATTTGACCATTTCCCCAGCGTATGTTCTTCTAAACATGCTTCTACATGGATCTTCTACACTAGATTCTCTTTGCTTTTTCTGTGCCTGGCTTCCACACACTCAAGGTGGTCTGTGTAAATTGACGCGTGCTGCTCGCTGTAATGAAGATTCTTCACCATCCTTCAGATCTGGCGTTTTTTTGCACCAATGGGTAATCGTGGCTTTTTTTTTTGTTAATGAACTGACACTGCTCAAAAAATAATAATGCATTTTAATCAATATTGTTGTCAATTATTGACATATCCAAGGGTATAATAATTCTCTCTAAAAAAAATTACAGTTTGCACAAATATTTCATATGTTGTGTTTTTATCATTTATAATATGTGGGTCCATATTCCCAAAATGGCATTTAATGGTTAAAATTATTTTAAAAATACATAAAAAAATTGATAGTTATGATTAGGACTGAAGATTTAATGCAGTGAAAGTGAAAACATTTTTTGTATCGAACGGTCGCTTGCACAAACTTTTTTGAGGGGAGCACAAGGGTTAAGTATGACCCTGAAATTGAATTTAAAAACTGCACTTATGAGTTGAAACAAACATGACTTCTTTTCATCCTGTGAAACTGTCGAACATGCCATGTTTGGACCAATACCACAACTGACACTTGTCTGTGTCCTTTGACTTACAGTAATACCTTAAGACAGAAATATTAATCCAACACAGAAGAATGTCAGTGAGGGGATGACCCATAATGCTCCTTATATTTTAAGAACAGAAAACTACTGCTACGAGCTGTGGTGTATCCCACTGTATACAGTGTGTTTTACAGACAGGAATAATAGCAGCATATTAATGAATTAAAAGTTAAGAACATGACTGCCTCTGAAAGGTTCTACTTTTCGGTCCTGCAGAATGTTATGATCCTTTACTTTAGTCTAATGATGTAAATCTCAAATAGGGATGGTAGTTCCTGTGATTTTTGATGCTGTGCGTCTTTTTGAGGTGTTTTTATGACACAGTTACTCCAAAAATGAGACTACCCTCAATCCCTGTATGATAATATTTCATCATACCTTCCAATGATATGGTGAACTTTTTCAGCAGTCATAAAATAAAAGTTTTTCTGCTGCGCCTTCTTCAGCACTGTTGTAGTGTTGACATCCCACTTTAAAAAAGAGGAGATTATGATGTTGACCGTGACATGAAATTTACTACTGCTTTGTGAGACACTGAACTCTAAGTTGTCAGCTGTACACTAGCCCACCAAAGAATTAAATCGTATTTGTGTAAACTGTTAAGTTGTATCATTGAGGTTTGATTGAAACTAGAACCTTTGAACAGATGAGGAACAGGAAAGAGTAATTTATGTACCATACATGAACATCAACATTGGAGACAAAATACATCCCTGTGGACAGTGTTAATAAACCAAGCTTGTTATTAACTTTGACTGCTTCCTCCCCTGCAAGAAGTCCAGTGACCCAGAGACATTTGGACTCCCAGTTGGAGTTGGTTTATCACAGCCTGGATCGTAGAGTTTCCATTTCACACATCATTTCAGCACAAAGACCAAATCATTCAGTTTTTTAAAAGAGACCAAGGCACTGTCCATTTCTGTTTGTGAACAAAGTAAACCACTTAAAGTTTATTATCCTTGACCTTGACCTGCATTCTTTTCAGTAAACACACAGAGTGGATTTTTACATTTATATCATAGCTGCAGAGGTGCACATAGTTGGAGCATTGAGAACCAGAGACAGCGGTTTAAGATCATTTCAAAGAGTGAATATGAGTGAGGTCTGACTTTCTGTTTCAAGTTATAAATAGTTGAATCTGTCATTAGAACAGAATTCCTTAACAGAAATTGTTCAGATGTGTTGGTGTGCCCTCTAAGACCAGTGGAGCGTTTTCGGGATCTTCAGCCAGATGAGGTGGCAGATTTATTCAGCACCACTCAGAGAGTCGCCAACCTCGTGGAGAAGCTCTTCAATGCCACGTCGCTCACCATTGCCATCCAGGTAAAACACACTTCATACGTAGTAAGTTTGTAGTAAGGAGTTAGACACACAATGGTGGGACTACGGTGGCCCTGAAGTGCAAAACACAACAGCAAATTCAAAAACACAATAGCAAATTAAATAACACAACATCAAATCGAATAACATAACAGCAAATCGAATAACACAACAGCAAATTCAAAAACACAATAGCAAATCAAATAACACAGCAGCAAATTCAAAAACACAATAGCAAATCAAATAACACATTAGCAAATTCAAAACGGAAAGGGTAGGTACCCTCGGGCGACATGAATCGTCGCTGATTGGACTGGTGGTCCTTTGAACCGGAAATACATGGCTTACATGTTTTCAAAATATGAGCGCTGTTAGTGACAACGTACGCGCTGCTATTAAAGAATATTTTAATGCACAACATGGATACGTGATACTACGGAAGTGCCAATATCTTTCTAACTTTACCGAAGTGCAGTGGCAATGAGGCACCTTTCCTTATCTCGTAATTACAAGATCTATTCTCGTAATTACGAGATAAAGTGTCTATTTTTTTTTTTTAATCCAGTGAATATTATGCGTTTCCGTAGTGACACGTATCCATGTCGTGCATTAAAATATTCTTTAATAGCAGCGCGTACGTTGTCACTAACAGCGCTCATATTTTGAAAACATGTAAGCCATGTCTTTCCGGTTCAAAGGACCACCAGTCCAATCAGCAACGATTCATGTCGCCCGTGGGTACCTACCCTTTCCGTTTTGCCAGGAAAGAATATTTTAATGCACGACATGGATACGTGTTACTACGGAAATGCATAATATTCACTGGATTAAAAAAAAAAATAGACACTTTATCTCGTAATTACGAGAAAAGATCTTGTAATTACGAGATAAGGAAAGGTGCCTCATTGGCCACTGCACTTCGGTAAAGTTAGAAAGATATTGGCACTTCCGGGATCAATAGCTCTTAAGTGAAACGTTGTTAAAAACACAAAACATGCATATTTTCAACTGTAGTAAGACAGACAACGAGCTACAACCTAACTATTGGTGCCATTTTCTATTCAGTAGTGTAAACTCATATTTAGGGCCCGAGCACGCGGTGCGAGGCCCTATTGTTTTTCGAATGTTTATTATTTTTTTTCGTTTTTATTATTTTTCTTCATCTTCCTAAAAGTAAATCGCATTTTCGACAGCCCATATCCCCCCGAAAACTCACGAAAATTTGCCTACCCCCCCAATGTCAGGTGTAAAATTACATATTTTGGGGGTCTCACACATGGACATACGCATATGCCTCCACAGCGCCACCTACGTGTAGGTTTTTGGAGGTGCCCCTCGCCACGGTTTCGCCCACGTGAACGAAACTTGGTGGGAGTATGTAACATGCCCAGACGCACAAAAAAGTCTCTTGGTGCCCTGGGCTACAGTGAACCGTACGGCGTCCAATTTTTGTCAAATTTGGACTTTTCCTCTTTTTGCCTCATTTCCAGGGGTCGCATTTGAACGAACTCCTCCTAGGGATTTCATCCGATGTGCTTGAAACTTGGCGTATGTGTTCTCAAGGCCTCGACAATGAAAAGTTATCAAAATCACAACTTTTTATCAGAGGGCGTGGCCGTGACGGTGCGTCAAATTCGACGCTGCCGATTTTTTCACAAAAAAACAAGACTCCATTGACTTTTGGGCTGATTTTCGGGCAAAAGTGTGCGGCTATCATATACTTTGTCAGAGCTGTCTGAAACTTATTGGGGTTGTTGAGAGCAATATTATGCACAATTCGGCTGCATAATTAATGAGGGGGCGGGGCAAAAGCGCTCTATAGCGCCCCCTTGAATTTTTTTTCAAACAGCACAGTTTTGGACACAGAATTATGAAACTCAGCCACTGTGTACAACATGGCAGGACCTACAAAAAAAATCTATTGTCCAAAACTGTGGGCGGGGCTGTTTGAAAGAAAAAATCAGTGGCGAAGGCGCCGATTTCGATGTGAGCTCATATCTCAGGAACGCTTTGGCGAAACGGAACCAAATGTGGATGCAAATGCTGTCGAGGCCCTGTCCCAGTCCAGGAAACAAATATGGTGTCATTCGTCTCTAGGGGCGCTATAATTACCAAAACATTGTTTTTGCTCATAGCTCCTGAAGTGTTTGTATTTGAAATGAAATTGTGATATCCACAGATACTGTGGGTTGCCCCATTGATAGTTGATGCCAACTTTTCATGTTAGCCAATCGCTGTTGGCAGCAACGCTGCCAGACAGGACGTTTGCTCATATCTTGGCAACGCTTTGCCCTCTGAAGACCAAATTCAGTCACGGGCATCAAGACCCGCCCCAAAGTGTGCCAATAACATTTGGTGTCATTTGTCCACTAGGAGGCGCTGTAATTAACAAAATTGCATTTTTGCTTTTTTGTCTTGACATGTTTGGATTTGACCAATATTATGCACAATTCGGCTGCATAATTAATGAGGGGGCGGGGCAAAAGTGCTCTATAGCGCCCCCTTGAAATTGTGCCAATACAATTTGGTGTCAGTCCACTAGGAGGCACTGTAATTAACAAAATTGCATGTGAGCTCATATCTCAGGAACGCTTCGGCCAAACGGAACCAAATTTGATGTCATGCTTCCAGGCGCTGTCCCCAGTCCAGGAAACAAATATGGTGTCATTTCGTCTCTAGGGGGCGCTATATTTACAAAAACATTGTTTTTGCTCATATCTCCTGAAGTGTTTGCATTTTAAATGAAATTGTGATATCCACAGTACTGGAGAGAAAAGATCAGCGTCTCCTGATCTGTTTGGGACATAAAGTCCTTAACTCTGGATATGTCCTTAAGTTGGTAGAAGGCTGTTTTGGTGACTGATTTATGTGACTCTGAAGGCCAGATCTGAGTCTATGAGAGCTGTCTGAAACTCTTGTGGTTATTAAGACCGATATTATAAAGAACGATATTATGCACATTTCGACGTGCACACATTTCGACGTGCGCATATCTGCGAGGGCCCGACCATCGCTGCTTGCAGCTTTAATTAATAGTTATTATTATTTTGATATATTTGCATATTACAGAAATATGTAAGATTACATAATAATTGTGATAATAGATTTATAATTTGTATTTAGTATAATCTGCCTGCATTCAGTTTAATGCTTATAATGTTCCAGAATGAATAGCCAATAAGAACTGACGCTGAGCAATGACGTTATGGAGCTCGCGCATCTGTTGAATGTAAAAGGTTGTGTGTTTGTCATATGTGAGAATGCTTCAGTAAAGACGGGGCGAACACACTGTTTTCTACCGTCGTCATCGTTGTTCAAACTTTAACACGTGTAGACTCGTTCTTTCCGTCTAAGAGTGGTTACTTGTTTGAAACTCTAAGAAGAAACTGTTTAGATCATGACCGGAGACATTTAGCCACTACATTAAGTAGAAAACAGTCGCCGAGGGCGAGAGAAAAGCCGAACACGCCGCACGCGTTGATCACGCTTTCATGGAGGAAGCCTGCCGGCTTGTGGAGAACTGAGGGCGGGGCATACCATCGGAGTTTCAGACGACTGCAATGATGTTGGATGAGTACAAAAATGTCCCATTTCAATGAACAAACGAACAATGCTTTAGATCTGAAATGCAATGTCGGAAATGGACGATTGTTAAACTGTAATTGCCGACGCCAAGTAACGTGGCCGAGTCGTCCTGTTTGAAGTTTAAAGAGTGCTATGCTGCTAGCTAAGAGGCCAGACCAGACAACCAGAGAAACGTGCTACTGTTAGCAAGTCATATCAGCTTAGAAGAAGCTCAAGTTTGCATCTGGAAATAAAGCCTTGAATCTTGCTTAAGAAAACTACATGTTTTAAGATTAAAGGATAGCTCATTTGGATTTCAGAAGTTGCTAGAGTTTGCTGAGACTTGAATAACATAAATAGCTATTGAAAATGTCTGATGCTGGAAACAAGATGGAAGGCAATGTGGAGCTAGACTCTAAAAGAAAGATCAAGTTGACGCCAAAGGCTTTAGAAGAGAAGCTTGATAAGCTAATGAAACTAAGAAAAGGTGTTTTAGCACGCCTTGTCTCCAAAGCAGAAGAAATTGAAAATCTAATGAGCAGTGATGCCAATGCACTTGTAGTGGAAAAGGATCATCTTCGTGAATACTCAAAATTACTGAATGAGTTTATTGAAGTGAATAATGCAGTAAGTGAACTGTTGTCAGAAGAGGAAAGGAAAGCTGACCATCAGTATTGGAGTGAGCCTAATCTAAATAAGTATGAAAACTTTCTGACCACTTTGGAGCAGTGGATAATAGAAGTAAAAAGGCAAGGTAAAGCAGCTCATGAAGAGGCTGTGACTGAACATGAGGCTCCTAAGAATGGCACAGCAACACAGCAGGGTGAGACTACTGCTGAGGAGCCTGCTATGGAGGAGTATGCTGCCGGCGAGGTGCATCCACAAGACAGTGCATCCATGGTGCAGCATAAGGAACTTTTAGCCCCAGCACGAAGTGTATGCAGTAGACGTTCTAGGGCATCCAGCTTGTTGTCTCATGCATCATCAGTGCGTAGAAAAGAAGAAGTTCATCGAGCAGCTTTACTGGCACGTGCAGGCATACTCGAGAAGAAAGAAGCACTGCAGTTGCAAGAAGCACAGCTGAAGTTGCAAGAGGCCCAAATGGAGGCACAGCTGAACTTTCAGAAAATTCAGATGAAGACTCAAATGGAGAAGCTAGACTACGAGACTGCTCTGGCAGAATCCACAGCTAAGCTACGAGTTTTTGAAAAATATGAGAACATGGAAGATGGGATGAATTCATATCTTAGCAAGAACATGCATGCAGCTGAAATGATCCCACGTCATGGTCCAGACGTCAAACCAAAATCGACTAGCTGTCCTGCTATTGAGATAAGCCATCCTACAGTTGTCTTACAGAACAGTGCGTCTCATGATCCAGCTGGGCACACGCCTAATGTGCAAGTTAAGACAGAAAATGATGATGCTACAGGCACAAGTCCCAGTGCAAAGCAAACAGAGCTCGGTGAGGTGATCTTGAAACAAAAGGATATCACTGAGATGTTAGTCACACAACAAAGACTAGCAAACTTACCTCAACGAAAAGTTCCTGAATTCAGTGGTGATCCTCTTGAGTTCCTGCCGTTCCTGAGGGCGTTCGAGCACATCATTCACAGTCGAACAGACAACGACGCAGATCGTCTGTATTATCTAGAACAATTCACCACAGGTGAACCAAGAGAATTGGTGAGAAGTTGCCAACACATGAGCGCACAACAAGGCTACGAAGAGGCAAGAAAGCTCTTGACCTATCACTATGGCAACGAGCAGAGAATAGCTGCCGCCTACGTTGACAAGGCAGTCAAATGGCCTCAAATCAAAGCAGAAGATGCTAAGTCGCTTCACAGCTTCTCTATCTTTCTCACTGGGTGCAGCAATGTCATAAAGGACTTAGCGTACCTAGAGGAAATGAACAGCCCAAGCAACCTCCGTACAGTTGTACACAAGTTGCCCTTTAGACTTCGCGAAAGATGGAGAGTCGCAGCTTTCGACATCCAAGAGAAAAAAGAAAGAAGAGCAAATTTTGCTGATCTTGTTGAGTACATCAACCGACAGGCTAAGATAGCTTCTGACCCACTGTTCGGTGATGTCAAAGACCCTTCTGATATGAAAGAAAAGAGCAAATCCAGTGTTAAACCTGCTACGGGTCGATTGAAAAGAACCACTGGCCTAGCTACAAGTGTAACACCAGCTGATGATTCTTCAGAATCAAGGAAGACCAAGCAGACTTGCAACGCATTTCAAGAGCCATGTCTTTACTGCAACAAAGGACACGCTCTGAGTGCATGCAACAAAATCAGAGGTCTGCAGAATAAAGACAGAGTCGAGTTCCTTAAAGGAAAAGGTCTTTGTTTCGGGTGTCTGACTCAAGGGCACATGGCAAAAGATTGTAAAAAGAAAGCCACATGTGAAATATGCAACAAAAAACACCCAAGCTTGCTTCACACGAAAAGAGAGGAAGATGGCAATCAAGCCACTGCCAAGCCTGAGAGATCAAGTGAAGGCTCCACCAGTGAACACTCAAGTCCACAAGAACAAGTGTCATCTAAGAGCGAACTCTCTGCAGTTACCGGGGCCGGAGGCAGCGACTGTGTCCTTTCCATTGTGCCAGTCCGAATCAAATCTAAGAGGAGCAACAACACCATTGAAACGTATGCGTTCATGGACTCTGGAAGTTCAGCAACGTTTTGCTCTGAAAGATTGATGAGGCACCTTGGTGTCAACGGTAAGAAGACTCAAGTGCTGCTCCGTACTATGGGCCAGGAGAAGCCTGTGTCCTGCTTCGTACTCTCAGATCTAGAAGTGTGCGGTCTGACAGAGAACAAGTACATCAGCCTGCCAGACGTCTACACTCACACTGACATACCAGTAACAAAGGAGAATGTTCCTGTAGAGAAAGACCTGGAACGATGGCCGTATCTGCAGAAAGAGGTGCGGCTACCACAGATTGACGCAGATGTGGAGATGCTCATTGGAATGAACGCTCACTCTGCTATGGAACCGTGGAAAATAATCCACAGTCAAGACGATGGGCCTTATGCCATAAAGACAACCCTTGGCTGGGTGGTAAATGGCCCTTTGAAGAAAGGCAATGATTACAAGTCAAAGCTCTACAGCCAAGCTGCTTTGGTCAACAGAGTGTCAGTCAGCAGTGTTGACAAGATGCTATTGCAGCAGTACAGTCACGACTTTCCAGAGCAAGCTTGCGAAGAGAAGTCAGAAATGTCACGAGAAGACATCCAATTCATGCAGTATGTGAAGGAAACAACTAAGAAAATTGATGGACACTACTGCATTAGTATTCCCCTCAGACACAAAGACGCTGTGATGCCGAACAACAAATGTGTTGCAGAGCAACGAGCATCAAGCTTGAAAAGGAAGCTCAGTAAGAACTCCAGCTTCCATGATGACTACACAGCCTTCATGTCAGACCTGCTGAACAAAGGCTATGCAGTAGAAGTCCCTGATAACGAGCGCAACCGCAACGATGGCCGAGTATGGTATATTCCCCATCATGGCGTGATCCATCCGCAGAAAAGGAAGTTGCGGGTTGTTTTTGATTGCACCTCTTCGTTCCAAGGGAAGTCACTGAACGAGGAGTTGTTACAGGGGCCGGACCTCACGAATAGTCTGGTCGGAGTCCTGACGAAGTTTCGCCATGACCATGTTGCACTCATCTCAGACATTGAGGCAATGTACCATCAGGTACTAGTTCCTGACGAAGATTCTGATCTTTTACGATTCCTCTGGTGGCCAGAGGGTGACCTGAACCAGCCTCTGCGTGAGTACAAGATGGTTGTCCACTTGTTCGGCACGAAGTCCAGCCCAAGCTGTGCCAACTACGCTTTGCGGCGGACTGCAGAGGATGGGAAAGAAACGTCATCACCCGAGGCAGTAACTACAGTTCTTGAGCACTTCTATGTAGACGACTGTCTTGTCTCAACGTCTGATGAGAAGAAGGCTACGTCCTTGACCGAAGACCTCATTGCACTCTGTGCGAGTGGAGGATTCCATTTGGCTAAATGGTCTAGCAACAGCCGTGAAGTGTTGTCATCGCTTCCTGAACATGAGCGTGCGAATGAGATCAAGAGTCTAAATCTGGACAGGGATGAGCTACCCATGGAGAGGGCGCTTGGAGTGGACTGGTGCATCGAATCAGATTCCTTCAAGTTCCGCATCCTTGTAAAGAACATGCCTGTCACCAGAAGGGGTATCCTCTCAGTCGTGAGCTCAGTTTACGACCCCCTTGGTTTCTTGTCGCCGTTCATTCTTCTGGCCAAGACCATTGTGCAGAATCTCTGTCGAAAGAAACTTACCTGGGATGATGAGATTCCTGAAGACATAGCAACCAGATGGTTTGCCTGGCTGTCTGACCTTAGCCAGTTCGCCAACTTCTCTGTCAAGCGGTGCATCAAACCTGAGGGATTTGGTCCAGTAGTGTCAGCACAGCTGCATCATTTCTCTGACGCTAGCGAGAAGGGCTATGGGGTCGTCAGCTACATCCGCATCGAGAACAGTCACGGTCAAGCTCATTGCTCGTTTCTGTTGGGCAAATCACGATTGACACCGCTCAAGCCAGTCACTGTGCCGCGCCTCGAGCTGACAGCGGCTACCATTGCAGTGAAAATGGACAAGCTCATGAGAAAAGAGCTTCGGATGGACCTAAAAGAGTCTGTGCTATGGACAGATAGCACCACTGTCCTCCGATACATTGACAATGACAGCGCTCGCTTTAAAACCTTTGTAGCGAATAGAGTGTCGACAATCAGAGAGAACACAAGGCCAGCTCAGTGGAGATATGTCAGCACGTCTTCTAATCCAGCTGACCATGCATCGCGAGGAATGAAGGCAGAGCACTTCATGAAGTGTCAAAGTTGGATTGAAGGCCCTGACTTCCTTGCCAAGGATGAGTCTCACTGGCCAATCCTTACAGAGTTCTCTAGAGACATAAGTGACGATGATGCCGAGTTGAAGTGCAAAATCACAGTGAACATCATCAACGCCATCAACTCAAGCACAGATCCTCTTTTCAAGCTAATTCATCATTATTCCAACTGGCATAGTCTGAGGAAGGCCATCGCCTGGATGTTGAGGCTGAAAGAGCTACTTAGAAACCTGTGTGAAAGAAGGAAGATCTTTGAGTCCCAAACACAGTCCCTAGACAGTCAAAATGGGAAACCCAAGGCAATTGAAGACAACATGCAAAAGTGGAAATCTAGCCTAACCGGAACCCCTCTGACTGTCAAGGACATCAGGAGAGCAGAAACTGCTATCATCCAGTTCAGCCAAAGTCAAACCTTCCATGAGTCAAACCTCTTTGTGCGCTGCAGAAAGGAGATAAGCTAAGGAGAAGCAGTTCTATCTTGAAATTAGATCCTTTTCTCCAAGATGGTGTCCTCCGTGTTGGTGGAAGACTGCACCAGGCAGCCTTGCCGGAACACACAAGGCATCCGGCTATCCTATCCAAGAACCATCATGTCACAACTTTGATCATAAGGAATGCACACGAGGAGACCGGACATGGAGGGAGGAACCACACACTTGCTCGGCTGAGACAAAGAGTGTGGGTGTGCAAAGGGAATGCAGCAGTGAGAAGTGTACTTTCAAAGTGTGTGAAATGCCGAAAGAGTCAAGCTGCTGTTGGTGAACAGAAGATGGCGGATCTACCACCAGACCGTCTTCAGCCAGACCACCCACCGTTCACCAACGTCGGCGTAGACTACTTAGGCCCCTTCGAAACCAAGCGCGGACGAGCGCGAGTCAAGCGTTACGGAGTCTTGTTTACTTGCCTCACAATTAGAGCTGTCCACATTGAAATCACACACTCACTGGACATGGACTCCTGTATAAACGCAGTCAGACGTTTCATCGCAAGACGAGGACAAGTGGAAGTTATGAGATCCGATAACGGAACAAACCTTGTAGCGGCAGAACACAAGCTACGCAAGGCAATGAAGGAGTGGAATCAGTCCCAAATCTCTGACGCTCTGCTGCAGAGGGGGGTTACCTGGATCTTCAACCCGCCTGCTGGGTCGCACCACGGCGGGATCTGGGAGCGCCAAATAAGAACAGTGCGCAAGGTACTTACCAGTGTCCTGAAGCTCCAGTCACTCGACGATGAATGTCTGCACACTGTGATGTGTGAAGTGGAAGCAGTCATCAACAGCAGACCACTTACCAGGTCATCGGATGATGTCGACGACCTTGAGCCACTGACGCTGAATCATCTTCTTCTGCTCAAGGGAAAGCCAGCACTCCCTCCGGGCATGTTCCAGAAGGATGATCTGTACTACAAGCGAAGGTGGAGGCAGGTGCAGTATATCTCCGACATCTTTTGGAAGCGTTGGTCTAGAGAATACTTGCCCCTCCTACAAGAACGGCAAAAGTGGCTGGAAAAGAAGAGAAACGTGAAAGAAGGTGACATTGTGCTCATCGTGGATGAAAGGGCTCCAAGAGGGTCCTGGTTAATGGGAAAAGTGGAGAAGACCATCCCCGACGCCCAAGGGTTTGTTCGTCGGGTCCTTGTCAAAACGAAGACCAACACCCTTGAGAGACCCATTGACAAGCTGTGTCTCTTACTGGAGATGGAAGAATCTCATGGACAATGAAGGACATTTTATTATTTTCTAAATAGAGTGATCTAAGTTCGTTTATATTCCTTTAGACCTCAGTACAAGGACGTAAGTAGGACTTGAATGTAGAAAATGACTCTTAAGTTTGTTTAAGTTAGTGTAATTGTCATCCCCATGATGGACAATTAGGGGCCGGAAATATTGGTGCCATTTTCTATTCAGTAGTGTAAGCTCATATTTAATAGTTATTATTATTTTGATATATTCAATATTTGCATATTACAGAAATATGTAAGATTACATTAATAATTGTGATAATAGATTTATAATTTGTATTTAGTATAATCTGCCTGCATTCAGTTTAATGCTTATAATGTTCCAGAATGAATAGCCAATAAGAACTGACGCTGAGCAATGACGTTATGGAGCTCGCGCATCTGTTGAATGTAAAAGGTTGTGTGTTTGTCATATGTGAGAATGCTTCAGTAAAGACGGGGCGAACACACTGTTTTCTACCGTCGTCATCGTTGTTCAAACTTTAACACGTGTAGACTCGTTCTTTCCGTCTAAGAGTGGTTACTTGTTTGAAACTCTAAGAAGAAACTGTTTGGATCACGACCGGAGACATTTAGCCACTACACATACTCTTTCAACTTTCAAATCTCTGCTCTGGTTTGATTGAACCATGAGGAAACACTAAATGTTATAAAATTTTCTTTGGGCACACTATTCCATTTTGCATTTATTTTTTAATGTGTGTTGTTGAGGTCCATTTTTAATTTTCATGAATTAAATTGGTCGAATTTGTAACCAGATTTGGTGCACAGATGCCAGCTCTAGCTTCTTTCTTGAATTAAGATGATGTGAGCTATAGTCATGCCAAATTTTATTTTTGATTGATCAAAGTATGTGTTTATAAGCTAGTAATCAACATGTAATATGTGGAAGAGATGTGTAAATGTAAGAACAAAAGTAAATCAATTATTAATTTGTCTTTTTCTCTACATTCTGGCAAATATTCAAATACGTCTGCTTCAGGAGAAGCCCTGATAGTCTTGGTTAAGGATAAGTCATGATTTTCAAATAATAATTGTGCATAGCATATCACACGTCTATGCATTTGAGAGCGCCCTGTGCTCTCTGTCTTTCTCTCCCTCAGTGAATATGGAATAGTATTTTTGCTTCAAATGCCCAAGGTCTTGTTGTAAAGGCACTGAGTAAGACCTTTGGACTTAATCCAGCCAGGGTCATTTGTTGAATATCATTTCCCATCTCTCTCTCCATGGACTTAGTAGTACTACCAAGTACCAGTACTTGGTAGTGTGGGTATAGGTGTAACCTTTTCCATACTCACTATGACACACTGATCACCACTCAGTAATTCATAATGGTTAAGTTAACCCTGTGTTGTTCCCATTGGCCAAGTGGTCTAAGACAAGGTTAAGGCTGCAAGTCCAGCTTTGTAACATGTAAAGCCCAATGTTTCTCTCCACTGTGAAAACTGTTCACGCGAATGTGTGCTTTAAAAGCTGTTTAATGCATGTATGTCAAAACAATGTGCTTGGACCCTCCACTCCACTGCTTGTGGTTGCATTTGTTTTGCATTATCATTACATTATAGGACATCATCAGCTGTACCTATGTCATAGAAGGGACAGAATTTACCTGATGCATTTTCCTAAATGCATTTTTGTTTTACCAAATAACTCTGCACAGCTGTACTTGAGGGATCAATCTGATCATGGCTGTCAGTGGGACAGGAAGACGGTTCCTGGTTTTAACCTCATCTTGGGCCTTTCTTTGTGGAGTTTACATGTTCTAAAGATCATCAGCTGTACCTACAATTTGTCACAGAAGGGCCAGAATTTACAACATTTTTGTTTGCATGCTCTCCCCATGTCTGCGTGGGTTCTCTCCAGGTACTCCGGCTTCCTCCCACAGTCCAAAGACATGAACATTAACAGGTTAATTGGTTACTCTAAATTAGCCATAGGTGTGAATGTGAGTGCAAACGGTTTGTCTCTATGTGCCGTGTGATTCTAACCTCTGGATGCTGGTTGAACAGCTGACCCACAAACGAGGATCCACTCCGTGTGGTGGCCAGAATGAGGATGTTGATTCTCTTGTTGGCCTTAGAGGAGGGTAGGGAGATGGAGGGGGCAGAGGGGGCGTGGGAGAGGATCTCATCACAGCCCGGGTCCGAGCCCTCGAGTGTTGCCTGGCCTAGTCGTGTCAGATCTCTGAGGCTGCAGTTGACAGTGTGGCCTGTCGTTGCCAGGCCCACAGAGCACAGCAGGCTTAAAGGTTTGGTGGAAAAGGTGCGGATGGCCGTGTACTGGATGGCTATGGAGGCTAATGCTAGCAGCACCATGGACTTCCAAGAACACTGCATGGTGGCTGGACAGATGCATCAGGAGGCCACAGCACTGTCTGCCAGACAAGAGGCTAAAGACAGAAAGACACAAAGAAGACAGGAGACAAAGGAATATTAGGACTTTTGCTGTTTCCACATGGTCAGATATGTGCAGTGCACTGTGAGCAGCCAGACGGTGCACTCATCATGGTGAATTCAGACACAGCATGGGACTGCCGTTTGTTTTCTTTGCTATTTTGGTCACTTTTAATGCTCTCATCAATCTTTCCAGTTTCCAGCAGTAGGCAGCTGTTTTCAGCAAAAGCTCTTAGATGAAGCCTCTGTACATGACCTGCTCAGCAACTAACAGCACACAGATTTAGATAGCTAAAGAGGCAGATATCTTTATCAAGGGTTGGTGTGAATATGCAGCTTGCCTTTACTGATAAGAATATTGCCTATAACATATGTTTATTATCAAAAGTAGCCCCCACAAACCAGTCACTAAAATGAACACGTGAAGCCTCATTATTTTGTTATTACTCTGAATGTTTTGCTCTGAAAAGGAGCCAGAGCTATCTTTTGCTAGCGTCTCCTCCATGAATGTGTATGTGCTGATTTAATATTTCATATTTCTGATCCACCTCACTAAACATCACTAAAACAAATAACAAATAACACTTCTGTTCATTTTGATCATCACATGTTGATTTGAGTTGAATATATGTTGCATGCAGGGTGGCACAGTGGTGCAGTGGTTAGCACTGTCGCCTCACAGCAAGAATGTTCCTTGTTTGAACCCCGGCTGCGTGGTCTTCTGGTTCCCTCTGGGTACTCTGGCTTCCCCTCACAATCCAGACACATGCCCTTCCCAGGTTAATGACTCTGTGTTGCCCCTAGGTGAGAGTGTGAGTGTCTATGTGATGAACTGGTGACTTGTCTCCCCTCAGTCAGCTGGGTTAGGCAGTTATGGATAATGGATGGAGGTGTTGTATGTATTAAATGAATGTTTGCCTCTACAAAAGTGCAGTTCATTAAAACATTTGCTTTCATAGAACATAAAGCATATCAATGTTTACTAGTAAATTAGTATTATATATATATATTTTAAATTATTGACAGATAATTTATTGACTATATGTTCATGCAGATACATCAAGTGTAGTACTGTGTGGATTATAGTGTCTAAAGGCTAAACTGTGTGTTAAAGTACAGCTTCACTCTTTCTGCCTGTCTGATTGCTGTTTAATAAACAGTGCAGCTGTGTCAGGACATTTCTGAAATATGAAACATGTTTGTGAGGAGGAAGATCCACGTCTCCAGGTCCATGTACTCATTTAATATTCAAGATTCACCCTGTGGTTCAAGCTGGTTTTAGGAGAGTGCTGAAAAATCATTTGACGTCGTTATTAACAGGTGTGACTGCAACTACGCCACTGGGCCTGAGGCTGATTAATCAAATGTGTGAGGTGTGACAAATTCCTGCCTGCCTGTCTGCCTGCCTGTCTGCCTGTCTGCATGGTCTGTCTGTCCTGTCTGTCTGTCTGTGCCTGTCATTTAGAATAATCCAGTGACAACACTCATTGACATATTAGCACAACAATGCACGCGCTAACCCGGTGTGTCGTCGAGGATGCATCGGTGTGCTTAGTGTGAGCTAACGGACATAACGGGAGGCTGTTGCCGTCATAGCCGCCGCCATCCCAGAATCACGGTCCGTGTGTACCCACCTCTCATCCGTGTTTGTGCCGTCAGCATGAGGCGGTGTGCTGGCTGTGGAGGAGACATGTGTGATGATGATGATGATGATGATGATGCTGTGCGCTTCAAACACCAGCCTGCGTCTGTCTCTGTCTGTCGCTGTCTGTCTGTCTGTGGTCCACGCAGGGAGGGCGAGGACAGGACACATTCCACATCCAATGACCGTTCACCGGCACTCACATCCAACTCGACAGGATTCCGGACTGGAACGTGACCGATAAACGTCTCTATGCTGCTCTGTCTGTCTGCACCCCGACTCTCTCTCTCTCTGTATCTGTCTCTCTCTCTCTGTCTCTCTCTCTCTGTTTGTCTCTGTCTTCTCTCTCTCTCTGTATCTGTTTTCTTCTCTCTTCTCTCTGTATCTGTCTCTCTCTCTCTCTCTGTATCTGTCTCTCTCTCTCTCTGTATCCGGTCTCTCTCTCTCTCTCTCTCCTCTCTTTCTCTCTCCTCTGTATCTGTCCCTCTCTCTCTCTTCTTTCTCTCTCTGTCTCTGCTCTCTCTCTCTCTCTCTCTCTATCTCCTCTCTCTCTGTACTGTCCATCTCTCTCTCTCTCTCTCTCTCTCTCTCTGTATCTGTCTCTCTCTCTCTCTGTATCTTGTCCCTCTCTCTCTCTCGCTCTCTCTCTCTCTCTCTTTATCTGTCTCTCTCTCTCTCTGATTGTCTTCTCTCTCTCTCTCTCGTACTCTCTCCTCTCTCTCTCTCCTCTCTTGTATCTCCCTCTTCTCTCTCTCTCTCTGTATCTGTCCCTCTCTCTCTCTCTCTCTCTCTCTCTGTATCTGTCCCTCTCCCCTCTCTCTCTCTTTTACCGAATTTAGTGTTTCCTGTAGAGTACCTGTAGAGGCACATAAAGAATCTGATACAAAATCAAACACGCAAAAACAAAAACATTTGATCATTATTTAAATATACAGTACTGTATGGATCAATAGACGGATGAAAGTCAGTGTGGGGATCTGAAAAGAAAGCTCATGATGAGTCAAAAATAATTAATCAATAAATAAATAAATGAGTAAATTCACCTTTTAGATTTTTTGTTGTTTTGTTGAAGTTTGAAAATTTTGCATTAAGGAGATATTACATATTACATACATATTTTTTTTTTTTTTGCCTTTAAGTTTTATTTGACCAGAGACCATAGACATATATACATAGACATATATACATAGACGCCGCATTGAGCGGGTTGGTCGTTGGTCGCGATACGTCAACAGCGCCGCCATATTGGATGTGGCAGATCTGCCCGTAAACTAATACAAGGAAATGGACTGAACTTCATAAAGCGCCTTTCTACAAAGTTCTTTAAGTTAATGTCTCTTATACACCCATTCACACACACACTAATATATCTGGGAAACAAAAAGGCCCCAAAAAACAACATATGTAACTTTTAAAGTGATGTTAAAATTTTACTCCTTATGTAAGCACCAAACCAACGTATGTATTTTCTAATGCTGGTGTTTACAGCTACTAATGTGTTGTAACACGTGTGATGATAAAATATTGAAATATTATAATTAACATTTAATCTGTGTCTATAATAACCAGATCCTGAAATGATGTATATATATTTATATCTCTATATATATGTGTGTGTGTGTGTGTGTGTGTGTGTGTGTGTGTGTGTGTGTGTACTACATGTATGTATATATGTTCACGTGTAATGTACACGTTAGTGCTCTTTATTCAGAAACTCTTTTTAGTGAACCGGATCTTTGGCTCAGCTCACCAAGAAGAGCCGGCTCTTTCAGCTGCCAAGTGGCTCTTCATTTTACCTTTTATAATTCAGGAAAATTTAGCACTGTTTTTACTTGTGATTTGTATTTGAACGCATATATCACTTGAATTTCAATAATTTGCTCTAGCCAATTGAATTTACAGTGGTAAAATCCCTTGTGACTCCCTGAAACCACCCAGTGAATGCACTAACTTGCTTGAAGAACCACTCTGCTACACAAAGAAGATAGAAACGGCTATAAAAACCTAAACATAGAAATTTTAAAAAAGGACAGCTATTGACATTTTATTTTTTTATTTTTATTTTTTTCATTTAAGGGGAAGCATGCAATGGTTATTTCTTCATGTCTGTTGCAGGGTTCTTTCGCTAACCTTGTTGCTTATCCCCAAAAAATCCAGGCTTAGTCAGAAAAAATATGTTTTGGTTTTTTATTCTCCATCTCACCAGGTGCAAACAGTGCCAATATTTACAAACCGAAAAAAATAAAGTGAATGAAACAAAATGCTCTATATACACTTTCAAAGAAACAAAAGAAGGGGGAAAAAGAGAAAAGAAAGTTCTTAAGTTACCCGACTTCCCACTATACTCAGTTCAATTCTCACACTGTTACCTCCTCTGTAACCAACCATGCTCTCCATGATTAGGGCCCAGGTAGCCCCTTTTATAGTGGTAGCCCCTCCCACTCGGACTACTATTTTTCTAAAAAAACAACATAAACATCTTTTCCCTGTTATAACATCCATTTCCGGGAATCTACAGAAAACAGTAAGAACATAGAGTGTCCCTATATGCGGACGACCTATTGCTTTATATCTCAGACCCAGTGTCATCTGCCCCTGACATTGTGAATATGTTACACCGATTTGGCAGGTTTTCAGGATACAAATTGAACGTTTTAAAGAGTGAGTGTCTTCTGATCAATGACTTACCCTCCAAATTGCAGAAACAGATTTGTCCTTCCCTCTCTCTAGATCAGGATTTAAATATTTGGGAATTAATGTAACCCGTTTGTTCTCTGGTTTGTATGACAAAAATTTTACTCCCCCAATCTTAAATGCGACCTTCAGAAGTGGAGTGTTCTAAACCTAACCCTAGCAGGGAAAATAGCATGTATTAAAATGAACATAGTGAGGTTTTTATACCTCTTTCAGAGTATTCCAGTCTTCCTTCCAAAGTCATTTTTCAGACTTGTTGATAAACTGTTGTCTTAATTTCTATGAGGTAACAAACATCCCAGAATTCGTAAAGAATTCCTTCAAAGGCATAAGTCAAAGGGGGGTATGGCTCTGCCCAGTCTAATGTATTATTACTGGGCAGCAAACCTACAAAAAATAGTTTATTGGATTCAAAGACCAGATGCTGATTGGTGCAAACCTGAAATTAAAGCCTGCATATCATCATCACTTCCTGCTTTAGTTACCTCAAAGCTCCCCCTCTCTCCTAAACAATACTCCTCATGTCCGATTGTAATATCCACCTTAAAAATTTGGTCACAATTTCGACAAAACTTCAATCTGACAGACTTTGCTCTTTATAGTCCCATCTGCAATAATCATGTCTATCTCCCAGCCAAATTAGACCATGTCTTTGTCCAGTGGCAGAGGGCAGGCTTAAGTAAATTCAGTGACCTCTATATAGATGGTACTTCTGCCACATTTGATGCTCTCTCCACCTAGTTTAATTTACAGCGCTCTAACCTTTTCCACTATCTCCAGATTTACCAGTTTGTTTGTACCATCAGCCCATGTTTCCCTAATTTACCGCCAAGGAATAGATATCATTCTGCAAATTCCCACGCACCGTAGAGGTCTCAACTCAAAAATGTATAATAGTATCACATTATTCAATAAAGTGACGCTAGATAAGATTAGAGCAGATTGGGTAGAAGAACTAGGAATAAACATCTCAGATGCAACCTGGGATGATGCTTTATTTAGAGTAAATGGGTCAACCTCATGCGCCCGCCTTGGCTTAATTCAATGCAAGGTGCTCCATCGAATCCATTATAGTACAGCCAGACTCTCTAGGATCTATTCCAGTGTCAGTGAAACATGTGAACGGTGTCATGTAGCTAAGGCTGATCTTGCCCATATGTTCTGGTCCTGTAATAAACTGTATAATTTCTGATGTACGATATTTCGAACTTTATCTGAAGCTTTTAGCAGGGATATCCAACCTAGTGCTGAAATGGCTATATTTGGAGTCCCAGGGGAGGGCTCAGCAATGACAAATAAAATTTTAAATGTGCTTGCTTTTTCCACTGCAACAGAATATTGTTGCAGTGGAAATCAGCACATCCACCCAATTCCTCCTCCTGGATGAAAGACCTGATTTTATCCTTGAATTTGGAAAAGATAAAGTATTGCATTAGAGGGTCAGCCCAAAAATTCTATGAAACATGGGCCCCTCTACTATCTTATTTTGAGAAGCTTGACGTCCCCCCACAAGACTGAAAATTGAGCAGGCATTATCCATATCCACTTTCTCTCTTACTTATTTTTTGTGTGTATGTGTATGTTACTATTGTTTTTATTTATGTATTATTATTTTTATTGTTAATTAACAATTATAACATCCATTTCTTTCACAGGGGATCATGACCAACATTATACAAAAATTATAGCAATATGGTCATCATTTCTCTTCCATAGAATCTGCGTGGTACTCGGACACATTGACATTATTAATAAAAACATACTACTCCGCATCACATGATCAATAAAAACACACGTCATCCTCCTGTATAATGATGTTGATTACTATGCCCTGTTTCTCTGCCAGAAGCGGACAGGTAAGTGGTGGCGGGCGCATTTCCACACATCCAGTAATTTTTCATCTGCTTGTGTGTATGCACACATGGAATTGTGCTGCTAAGTGTGCACCCTTGGCCACGCTATTGTCCGGTGAGGGGAAGAGGGATGTGTGTTTTGTTATGCTTGTAGAGCACGGAGCAGAAGGGAACGGGTGAAGATGTGTAATATGTGTGTGTGCTGACCACAGTCAGTGATGGAACTGCTCCGTCACAATGTCAAACCATTTAAGAGGACTGTTTAAATACAAATGTCATTGAAGCAGAGCATTTTGTGGAACATTCATGGATCACACACTTCCGTAACCGACAGCTGACATCTCCGCCATGGAATGGTTGTAACCATCCTGGACAGGCGGGGGCAAAATGCGGGTCCCGCGAAGAGCGGTCGGCATCCAAAGCTTGAAAATGAATGAAAATGAAAGCTTGGACAGATGGGCAGGAAACCTCCTTCTCTTGGGCTAGGAACAAGGGTGGTTGGTAACCATATGCACATTGACAGGGGCAGAGCAAACCAAGGAATTGTGAGCATATCCCACAGTTGCAGCAGTTGTGAAGACCAGGAAGAAGGGTTCTGAGAGGCCATGCACCGCAGGGCTGTTTCCAGTTCTTGGTTCATGCGCTCAGTCTGTCCATTGGTCTGGGGTGGAATCTAGAGGACAGACTGGCAGTGGCACCCAGCAGACTGCAGAACTCCCTCCAAAACACTGAAGCAAACTGGGGACCACGGTCCAACACCACATCAACAGGGAGGCAATGCAGGCAGAAAACAGCAGAACCAACTGGGCAGTCTCTTTCGCAGTGGGAAGCTTGGGAAGAGGCACAAAATGGGCCATCTTACTGAAGCTGTCCACGATGGTCAGGATGACGGTGTGACCATCAGTGTTGGGAATGCCAGTAACAAAGTCTAAAGATGTGTGGGACCATGGGCGGTGAGGCACAGGAAGAGGTTGAAGCAGCCCAGCAGGATGTCGGTGGGATGTCTTGTGTTGATTGCAAGTAGGACAGGCTTTAACAAATTCCTTCTGCAAGGTGGGCCACCGGAAACGTTGGAGGAGGGCATGCTGTGTCTGTTGAACACCAGGGTGTCAGGAGACCTTAGAGGAGTGGGCCCATAGCAGCACATCTGACCTCAAGGCAGGAGGGACGAAAAGGCAGTTAGATGGACAGGAACTGGGACCCGGCGGTCCTTCTGAGGCTGCTCGCACTCTCTCCTCAATGTCCCAGGTCAATGTGGCAGGACACAGGGAGGATGGACTCAGGTCCTTCAGCAGAATCCTCTGTCCTCTGGAACTGCCGGAAAAGGGTGTTGGGCTTGACATTGCGGGACTCTGGACGGTAAGAGAGGGTGAAGTTAAAACGGGCAAAGAACAAGAACCAGCGGGCATGGCGGGAGCGCATATACTCCAAGTTCTTGTGATCTGTCCACACAAGAAAAGGCTCCTTGGTACCCTCCAACCAGTGGTGCCACTCTTCTAGGGCCATCTTGACTGCCAACAATTCCCTGTTGCCAATGCCATAATCTCTTTCAGCGGGGGACAGGCGCAGAGAGAAGAAGGCACAGGGATGGAGCTTTTGGTCAGTCCCTGAGTGCTGAGACAAGACAGCCCCCACCCCAACATCTGAGGCGTCCACTTCAACCACAAACTGGCGTTCAGGGTCAGGCATATGGAGGATGGGCGAAGAGGTGAACCAATCCTTGAGGGTCTGGAAGGCTGCTTCAGCTGGAGGTGGCCACTGGAAAGGGACTTTGAAGAAGATCAGGGCAGTGAGAGGCGCTGCCACAGAGCTGTAGTTGCGGATAAAGCGAAGGTAAAAGTTGGCAAAACCCAGAAACCACTGAAGCTGTTTGTGGTTTTCAGGAACAGGCCAGGAGGTGACAGCAGAGACCTTGGCTGGGTCCATCTGGATGTTACCTTGGGCCACAATGTTCCCCAGGAAAGATACCGAAGAGACATGAAACTCACATTTCTCTGCTTTTACAAACAGGGAGTTCTCCAGGAGGCAGGGGCATTGGTGCGGCCAAACGGCATAACAAGGTACCCGTAGTGTCCGGTTGGGTCTTCTGTCTTCCACTCATCTCCTTCTCTGATGCAGACGAGGTGGTAGGCATTGCAAAGGTCAAATTTGGTGAAAATGATGGCCCACTGGAGCAGCTCGAAGGCAGTGGAGATGAGTGGCAGCGGGTAGCAGTTCTTTATTGTGATATCATTCAGTCCTCTTTAGTCGATGCAGGGTCTCAATGTCTTATCTTTCTTGTCAACAAAGAAAAACCCAGACCCAGCAGGAGATGAAGAAGGACGAATGATGCCCATGGCCAGGGAGTTGTTGATGTAAGTCTCCATGGCATTTCTTTCGGGCTCTGACAGAGAGTACAGGCGCTCCTTGGGAGGTGATGTACCAGGCAGGAGATCAATGGTGCAGTCGTTGGGGCGATGTGGGGGGCAGAGACGTGGCTTTGGCTTTACTAAAGATCTGGCAGAAATCATGATACTCAGGTGGCACCTCAGAGAGGTCAGGTGAAGAGCAGGTGTTTGAGGAGTGAAGTGGAGCAGAGGCTTGCTGCAGGCACCGTTGATGACAGGGGGAGCTCCACCCCAGAATGGCCCCGGTGACCCAGTCAATGTGAGGGTTGTGAAGACGGAGCCATGGAAACCCCAGGATGAGCGGCAGGCAGGAAGAGCTAAGGATGTGGAACTGGATAGTTTCGCAATGATTACCAGAAAGCAGCAGGTGTACGGGAGAGGTCTGATGTGTGACAGTGCCCAATATATGTCCATCTAAGGCTTTAGCAAGAACCGGACGAGGAAAAGGAACCCGTTCAACCCCCAGCTGAAGGACCAACTCCTCATTAATGTTACATGCATCAGCCCCAGAGTCAATGAGAAGAGCCAAGGTGTGAGATGAAAGAGGAGCCGGCCTTGGAACAGAGGTCTCTGGCCTTGGGGAGATGTCAGGGCAGTTGAGCTCACCAGAGTCTTCCCAACTACTGGTGAGCTCTGGCTTTTGCTGGACAGCTGGAGATTAAGTGTCCTGCTGCCCCACAATAGAGGCAGAGATTGGACTTTTGTCATGGGTAACCCAACTGCATAGGCTCAGGGTCCTCATTCTGCTGACCCAAAGAGGAGGAGTTGGCGTCTCTTTCTCTCTCTCTCTCTCTCTCTCTCTCTCATTCTATGGTTGGCCTGTGTGGCAGAGACTGGGTGGTTGTCTGAGTGTGTGAGTGAGCTGCGTAAGAAACTGGTGATTCGGCTCTGTGTTTTGGGGGGCCCGTCCTGAGTTGACTCATTTTCTTCTTTATTTTGTAAATAAACTCCTTTCCTTGGTTACATTTTCTCCCGGTTATTTAATTATATGTTACTCCCCCATCCCCTGGTCCAACTGGGGACATAACATATTTGGGGGCTCGTCTAGGATCATTTTGAAAGAAAGTGGTGTCGTTCTGCTGTTTGGGGTCAGTGTTTTGTCTCTGTGGCTGTCACGGAGGTGTTTG
>NC_040031.1:22040939-22061357 GCF_000972845.2 Larimichthys crocea | reverse complement strand
TGCCCGTTGGAAGGATTGAACAATCCAGCTGAACACTCACCCAACAAGCTGAGGCAAAACCGCCGTGGAAAGGCCGCCCATGAACAACACTCTGACACTTGTAGTGGCTAAATGTCTCCGGTCATGATCTAAACAGTTTCTTCTTAGAGTTTCAAACAAGTAACCACTCTTAGACGGAAAGAACGAGTCTACACGTGTTAAAGTTTGAACAACGATGACGACGGTAGAAAACAGTGTGTTCGCCCCGTCTTTACTGAAGCATTCTCACATATGACAAACACACAACCTTTTACATTCAACAGATGCGCGAGCTCCATAACGTCATTGCTCAGCGTCAGTTCTTATTGGCTATTCATTCTGGAACATTATAAGCATTAAACTGAATGCAGGCAGATTATACTAAATACAAATTATAAATCTATTATCACAATTATTAATGTAATCTTACATATTTCTGTAATATGCAAATATTGAATATATCAAAATAATAATAACTATTAAATATGAGCTTACACTACTGAATAGAAAATGGCACCAATAGTATGGAACCTTTTGGACATTATTTAGAATGCCAAAAAAATACAAGAGGTTTCATATTCTTCATGATATTTCTTTCTGTCACTGACCTAATCAAATATTTGGTCATTCCGCTGACTAAAACAACAATTTATGGTAGAAAATATAATGGTTACTGCCTGAGAAAATGCAGCAGTATAAGCATGCATTCACACAGCAGCAAGTCGTAGCAGGGTTGGTGGTGTAATCTGGGCACATCACAGCCCACAGTAAGCTTCCTCCCAGTCCAGATCAGCACTTATTATGTAGCACCAGACATAGTGAGTGAGTTCACTCTGCCTCTCTCAATCTCAACTGTATATGATGAGCACATAATGCTAAAAGACCTGCGGTGGAGGGAGGGATCAGTCATTGCAGAACTCTCTTCATGGAAACAATATACACACTCTTGAATGAGCTCATCAGATCATTTGTGATTTAGCAAGAATTAGCTGTTAGTTAACAGCGATCACAGGATGGTCACTAATAAATATGCCAGCTCTGCCTCAGTACTGGTATTTTTCATGTTCAGACCTTCATCCATCCATTCAAATTCTGTATTCAGATGAATTGCCATTGCAAAATGTAAATTGCAGAGAGTATGATCAGTATTTTAGGGGCTTTGGGGGTTGGAGCACACCTACACAGACAGTTTAGTCAGTGGTCAGATATGATAACACCCACTTAAATATGAGTCAAATATGAGGCAAAAACTTTGTTGAATGCATCTACAAACTTCATTACACAGTTTATATATACATGTAGTGCACTGTAACTGTCATACATTGTTTTTGATATTTTTCATATCTCAGGTCTTCTACCTGTTTGAGCCTCTGTACCACGTCCAGCTCGCGTTGCTTCCTCGGCTGGCACAGAGTCGGAATCTGGCTGAGAGAAGGGTGATGCTGGGAGCAGCCAGAGACTTGCTGAGGTCCCTGTACCACTGTCACCTCAACAGTCTGGAGAGTTACATACGACCGCGTCCTGCCAACCACTCCACTGACAAGCTGTTCAGACGAGGAGCTAGTAAGCAACACATGTCAGCACTTTGTCCACTTGTCCTACTTTCATTCACATGACACTGATAACACAATAATGATTTATCCATGTAGCAGCTTGTGCAATGCATTATTGTTACAGTTGTGCTCTGTCTGTAGGCCGGTCACTGTGCTCCCCACCTGTCTGTGAGGCCCCTTTAGGCCCAGAGGGGCAGAACCTGGTGCTGGCTGATGAGGGGGAGTGTGTGAGGAGATGTGGGCCACTCAATGTGTCACTGGCTGCTGATGCCTGTAGAACAAAGCGCCACGCAGCCATCAAGACTGTCCGGATTCCCCAAATCAATGACCTCAGAGCGCTGATTGAGGACCCAAGACTCAACCTGAAGGTAGAAAAATAATAATAATAATATTCATTATATATATATATATATATATATAATCACCAGTAGAAGTCGGGTAGGGGGGGAGCTGATGTTGATTCTTCAGAAGCTGTCTTGTTTAAGACAGTACCTCTGCCTAGTGTTAAAATAAAGAACTACAACACAGTCAAGCGTAACTTTTATATATGGGACATATTCAGTTATATTTTTAGAATTTGCCGCAGGCCAATTAAAAATGGACCACAGGCCGCAGTTGGCCTGCTGGACGTAGTTTGGACACTAATGTAATGGAATACAGTTTTCCAGTGTTATCAGACAGTCTTGTTCTGTATTCTGTGTTTAAATATTTCCAAACAAATCTATTCACAGAAGTTATCTCATGACAAAACAAATCAAATCAAATCAATTTTATTTGAATAGCCCAAAGTCACAAAGCACATTTTCCTCAGAGGGCTTTACAATCTGTACAGGGAGTGACACCCTCTGTCCTTAGACCCTCGGTTCGAGTGAGGAAAAACTTGCCCACAAAAAACCTTTAACAGGGAAAAAATGTGGAAGAAACCTCAGGAAGAGCCACAGAGGAGGGATCCCTCTCCCAGGACGGACAGACGTGCAATGGATGTCACGTGTACAGGATAAATCAACACAAACATATTGTACAATTACAATGACTGATAAAATGACAATGAATCACAATGAATGATAAAATGACAATGAATCACAATGACTGACAAAATGACAATGAATCACAATGAATGACAAAATGACAATGAATCACAATGAATGATAAAATGACAATGAATTACAATGAATGATAAAATGACAATGAATCACAATGAATGATAAAATGACCACAGTAGCAGATATGGTAGCAGTAATGAACGTAATAATATATGTAGTGGACGTCGTGCAGGATCACAGCAGCAGCCACGATCCACGAGAACCTGCTGGATGACAGAGCACAGAAACTCCGAGGAAGTTTGGTTAGTAACATGCATTAATGAGACATGTATGTTCACAGATGGAGAGGGAGAGAGACCTGATGGGATGACCTGAGCCAGCCCTAACTATAAGCTCTATCAATAAGGAAAGTCTTAAGTCTATTCTTAAAGGTGTTGACCGTGTCTGCCTCCTGAACCCAGAAAGGTAGTTTGTTCCACAGAAGAGGAGCCTGATAGCTGAAAGCTCTGGCTCCCAATCTACTTTTGGAGACTATAGGAACCACAAGGAACCCAGTGTCCTGAGAGCGCAGTGTTCTAGAGGGGTAGTAAGGTATTATGAGCTCTTTTAGATAAGATGGTGCCTGACCATGAAAAGCTTTGTAAGTAATGAGAAGAATTTTAAATTCTATTCTAGATTTAACAGGTAGCCAATGCAAGGAAGCCAGAATGGGAGAGATGTGATCTCTGATCTTGGTTCCTGTCAGAACACGTGCAGCAGCATTCTGAATTAACTGCAAAGTCCTAAGAGACTTATTAGAGCAGCCTGATAACAAGACACACTTTCCATATAGACTGTACACTTTATAATAGTGTTTACAGAGACTCAACAATTCCCACCATGTGCAAGAACTTGGTGACAGTGGCAAGAAAAAACTTCCTTTAAGAGGCAGGAACCTCAAGCAGAACCTCGTTCATGGGCGACATCTGCCACAGCCTATTGTGTGGCCTTAACAGTGAACTTAAATA
Organism: Larimichthys crocea; assembly: GCF_000972845.2. Lineage (NCBI taxonomy): Eukaryota > Metazoa > Chordata > Actinopteri > Sciaenidae > Larimichthys > Larimichthys crocea. The sequence continues at coordinate 22,057,736 of NC_040031.1, read as the reverse complement.
TAGTTGGGAGAATATATTTTAACATAATCTAGGCTAAAACAGCCAGATGTCATGCAGGTACACTTGAACATCTTTTATTCCTGAATCACATGCACATAGCACACTGCTTACTGCAGGGCTATTGAGGCCATGCCCCCTACCTGCACAGGTGATTTCTGTACCTGGACCACACTTTAGAGCCCAGAGCACACAGAGACTATTGAGGTGGTGGACTACATAATATTGTTCAATAGAATAATTCAAACTTGATTGTTTTATTTTGCACATCTGCTTATAAGAAACCAAAATGTTTAGATTTATGTTTGGATATGATGCAGTCTGTTTAAATTACCCACAATTTACAGTTAATTCACATTAATTCACATTAATTCCCATGGAGTTTCTGATTTTGAAAATTTTCCACAAAGTTTCTGGAAATTTACCAGAAATGTTCCTCCTGTTTGCAACGCTACCTACCTGTAGTAATAATGATGGTAATAAAAATATGTCAATATTATTTGTAGCTGGTATCAAGCAGGGTCAGAGCAGCAGTCAAAACCACAATTACCAGTATACGTTCAGCCATGATCCATGAAAACCTGCGAGATGTGAGAGCACCAAAACTCAGAGGAAGAAGTGAAGTTAGTAACATGTATTAATGGTACAGGAATGTTTACAGGTGGAGAGAGAGGTCCCACCAATAACTACAAACTTGTTTAGTGGTCTGGACAGCAGACACATTCATAGATCATTTCTAATTCAATCAAATTTTTATAGCACCATATCATAACAAAGTTATCTCATGACACTTTTCATAATAAGCAGGTCTACATATAGTATTTATAATATTATTTACAGAGACCAACAGTTCCACCATGAGCAAACACTTGGAGACGATGGTGAGAAAAAACTTCCTTTTAACAGGCAGAAACCTCAGGCAGACCCAAGCTCATTGGTGGACAGTCATCCACCACGACTGGTTAAAGATAGAGAGGGGCGGCTAGAGAGAGAAAGGGGATATTCATAAATATATATATAAAGAGAGAGAGCGAGAGAGACAGAGAGAGAGAGAGAGATGCACAGCAGCAGCAAATCATCAACTAACTATAAACTGTAATGGAGATATGGTAGAAATAATGACAGTTTTCAGAGTTTTCAGTAAAGGGATTTCTAGATGTAGATGCAGCTGATCTGGGTCATTGACTGGGCAGTGTGTCACCACTGAGTGAGGAGGCTGAATTCAACAGCTCTTTACCAGCTGAGCACAGGGAAGGTTATATGACCAATCAATGCAGTTCTAAATTGGTATTGAATGTGTAGTAAGAACGACCGCAGTCCCTAAGAGACACTCCAAACACATGTACAGACACATCGACACAAAATATACACACAGGCACAGAACAGTGGTGACATCATCTCCTTTTTGTTAAACTTACTCTGATGTAATGAGTGTAAAAAGCAAACTAAAACCAAACAGACAGTTTATCTCCTTTACTGTTTATAGCGAGAGGTCTGATGGCACACCAAATATGATTAGCAGTGGCCATGGTTGTGGTGGTATATGTAACAGGGTGGAAAATGTATGGAACACTGAGGACCAGAATCATTGCAGGACCAATAGATAGTCTTTCTCTAGCTGGGTGTACCACTTTTAACTAGATTAAACTGAGTTGTGGACATGAGGAAAATGATTCAACTTGTAGCTGGAGAGAGAACCAACATCTTTTAGAAATGCTTTGGATCTTCTATATAAAGCTAAAGCTTGTTAACATTTATGGAAGCTTTGTTCTCTATAGTAATGTCCTGAATCTTGGGTGATGCTTTAAGAGCAATGGACTGTTCTATTGCACAGGCAAATGGATTTGAATATAGCAGATTAATCATCATCATGAATTAGTAAAAACCTTTAACAAAAATGAAGGCTAATTTGTCACTGTATTTCATGTCTGTCCATATAAAACAAATCTATATAAGAACATTTTTGTAGGAGGTGTGAATAAAAACAAAAAGCTTTTGGATAGAAAAGCTTTGGATTGGATTTAATGATCTCCAAGAGTCAACACAAACATCACATTCTATGAAAACAGACACTGACTTGACTGACATTTACATTTTTGGGATTGAAGTGATGCAGTAATTGACTCAGAAGAAAGTTTAGATCCCTTCAAAAAATAAGTTCATGTGTGAAAAATGTAAGAAACGATGATATCTATGATGTTTGATCCTCAGTATTTAAATGGGTTCCCTGCAAGTAAGGCCTTACTATAAGTAAACAATCCCCGTTTCATAGTGTTTCATCATCTGGCAGGACACAGGTCACAAACATAGTCTTTCACGGTCGCGAGATTCTACTTGTGGAAAATGGAAAACAAAGAGTTATCTTTCAGTAATCGCTAGATCTTTGTGCTGGTAATAATGGAACTGGATAATAATAATAATGCTAATAATAAAAAAAGATTTCGAACAGGACTTGTCATCATTGTCATAGAGTAACATTCCCATCTTTGTAATGTGCTGCCCTGCCTTGTGTATCACTTGTTAACTGTGCTTAGAGCAGCGTCTTACATGGTTGAAACAGTTGTGAGGTCATCTGGGTTTAAAAGAAGAACATCTGATCAGTGTGATAATCAAAATCTTCACAAGTGCTACTAAATGAACTTGCAGTAATGTTCAAAGACTCAGGTTGTAATGACCATTGCTCCTGCTACTGCTGTTACTGGTAGTTCACCCAGAAATCTTTGAACACATACACATACAAGACATTCAGAGACATGTGCTGTTGCTGACTTTGTAAACAAAGTTTTATTACTCATGTTTCATCATCAGGTGATCCAACTTGTTCGGGATCCACGTGGCATCCTGGCGTCTCGTATTGAGACATTTCGAGATACTTACCGGCTGTGGCGTCTGTGGAGGGCAACAGGACGTCGACCCCACAACCTGGACCTGGGACAGATCAACACAGTGTGTGAGGACTTCCTCAGGTCTGTGTCCACCGGCCTGGCCAGACCTTCCTGGCTCAGAGGGCGGTACATTCTGCTCAGGTAAGAAGGACAGAGATTGTACTTGTTCATAGTATAAGCCTTAGTGCTCAGTTCTTAATGAACTTCTGTGATCCATCGCCTTCACAAGGCAAGATGTCAGTCTCTCGGTCAGCAGAAAGACCCAAACAGAAAGTATCAATAAAGCAGTAGTGGTATAAAAGACTGTGTACCAGTTTATACAACACTTATATGTTTGCACTCTGATAACCTCTGAATGTTGTGGAGAAAACTTCCAAAACATAATGAAATCAAATGAAATGAAATCAATTTTATTTGTATAGCCCAAAGTCACAAAGTACATTTGCCTCAGAGGGCTTTACAATCTGTACAGGGAGTGACACCCTCTGTCCTTAGACCCTCAGTTCAAGTGAGGAAAAACTTGCCCACAAAAAACCTTTAACAGGGAAAAAATGTGGAAGAAACCTCAGGAAGAGCCACAGAGGAGGGATCCCTCTCCCAGGACGGACAGACGTGCAATGGATGTCACGTGTACAGGACAAATCAACACAAACATATTGTACAATTACAATGACTGACAAAATGACAATGAATCACAATGAATGATAAAATGATTACAGTAGCAGATATGGTAGTAATAATGACAGTAATAATATGCGTAGTGGACGTCCTGTAGGACCACAACAGCAGCCACGGCTGTGGCTCACAGGCAGAGCGGGTCGTCCACCAATCAGATGATCAGTGGTGCGATCCCCCGGCTCCCCGGTCTGCATGCCGAAGTGTCCTTGGGCAAGATACTGAACCAAGTTGCTCCCGAAGGCTGTGCCATCGGTGTATGAATGTGTATGAATGCTTAAATCCTTAAACTGATGAACAGTTGGCACCTTGCATGGTAGCCAATGCCATCAGTGTATGAATGTGTGTGAATGGGGTGAATGAGATATGTAGTGTAGAGCGCTTTGAGTGGTCGGAAGACTAGAAAGGCGCTATATAAGTACAGTCCATTTACCATTTACGATCCATGAGAACCTGCTGGACGACAGAGCACGTGTACAGGAAGTTTGGTTAGTAACATGCATTAATGAGACATGTCCACAGATGGAGAGAGGGAGAGAGAGCGGGAGGGAGAGGGGGAATGAAATAACAACACAGAGACAGCTGCTTGCGAATCTGAACCACCCTTTACTTTTACTTTTCACAACCTTTTATACCCATTTTTACATCACTCTTACATCACTGTTACATAGTCAAATCACCAGATCTGGACCCAACCGTCCTGTACTTTCTTATAATCATATGTCTGTGTTCTGAGCGTCACATGAACTTAATATTGTCTATGTGTTTCCCATGAGCCTGCATGGTGTGTGTGTGCACGCTCGACTCCTTAATCTCGGTCAAGGCCGACCTGAAAACAGACTGGCTGAATGTTATCAGGTGGCATAGAAACATTCAATACTGTCCTAGCTGTGTAATCTGTGTGTCTGTGTGTTTGTGCGTTTGTGCGTTTTTTGTGTGCCTTTATCATGTTCCATTCAAAAGTCCATATGTGTCACATAGAACACCGCATATCCCTCCTCTGGGGATATCAAATCCCAACTAATAGTTCAACACCACAGCAATGCAAGTAAGGGCGAAAACCCACTTGGGGAAAAATTCCCTTACGACCCCCGGAAACGCTTTTTGATTATATGTTTAACACGGGCGATCACACAATGGCCTGCATTGTTGGTTACATTATACTGATTATATGTAGAATAAAACAAAATTAAAATTATGTGTCAAACAAAGTCAATAAACAAAATCACAAGATTATGAGTATAAAACAACATCAAACAAAATCACAGTCGAATAAAACAAACCAAACTTGCGTGTAGCAAGAAAATGTGTGTGTGTTGTATAGCAAGAATCGCAAACAAAATAAAACAATCTAATAAAACAAGAATCCAGATTATACATATCATGAATAGATCAACGCCATGTGTAATAATAAAACAAAATCAAGATTTATGAATAAAACCAAAGTCATATGTAATAGTAATAAATCAAAATCATGTGTAATAATAACAAATCAAAATCATGTATAGTAATAATAACAAATCTTAATCATGTATAATAATAAAACAAAATCAAGATTCATGAATAAATCAAAGTCATGTGTAGTAAAACAAAATCAAGACGAATCAAAGTAATGTGTAATAATAAAACAAAATCAAGACGTTTACTGTATGTGTGTGTGTGTGCGTGTGCATGGTGTGTGTGTAATTAATAAATCATGCTTGCTGTGTTCAAATGGAAAAACTCATCTCGAGATTAGAAAATGAATTCAACATAACTCAGTGAAATTGGAAAGGTGTGACAATGATCACCTTGAGACAACACAGTTAATCACACCCTTAATTGTCCATTAATAAATCCATTACTAAAAGTCCATTTAGTCCTACAGATGGCACCACATTGTTCTCTCCAGTTCAAAGTCCTTGGCAGAGTGGCATCAGCCCCAGCACAAACATTTGATGTGCTTTTGATCCAAAGTTCGGTCCTACCTCTTCCTCCTTAAAGTCCATCGATTCACTGTGCGAATTCTCAAGGTATTCAGGATTGCGGAACAAGTCAGGGTGGTCAGCCACCACTTGTGCCAGTTGAGCCTCTGCCACCTTCATGGTTGCCATCATGGACATTCGTCTAATTTATGTCTCTCGGCCTCTGTCCAAAGCAGTTTCTCCTTGGGTTGATCCTTGGGTAGCATCTCCATCAAGCAGTTTGCCACCATCAGCATCAGCAGGTGAATCATGTTCATCTCTGCTCTTTGATTCACTTTTGTTTTGAACAGGCTTTTCCTCTTCCTGTTTAGCTCTCGTAGCTCTGGTGCAGTGATTTAGGTGGTACCATGTGGTACTTCATTCGACCTGAACAGCTGTTGGCGTTGTCCGCACCACCTTATAGGGACCTTCTCGTCTCGGCTCGTGCCACTTCCTTCTGAAGACCTTAATATAGACTTCGTCTCCCGGGACCACGTGGCTCTCTGTTAACAGACTGGACTGGAGCTTTCCTGCAAATATATAGATCTGTGTATGGCAGTTATTTGTTTCATATACTCTTTTATCTCCATTTGCAGTTGCTCAAGCAGAGGTCCCTTATGGGGACCCCTTAACTGTGGTGTAGGCATGGGTCGACCCGTAAGCATTTCATGTGGGGTTAGATGTGTCACTCTGTTTGCTTGCATGTGATAGCTCATTAGTGCGAGTGGTAAAGCATCCACCCAGTTTAGCTTTGTGCTAGCACAGATTTTGTTAAGCTTAGCTTTAACAAACAGCTTTAAATGGACTTTCTGGCACTGGAATGTGACCTGCTGGTGTCTTTATTCCCTTTTTTACATTACTCAGAGCACAAATTTTTTTCACAAATTTAAGATTGGTTACTGATGAGGAGAGGGGGATGTCATGACCAGAGAGGGTGAGGCTGGTTATGGAAGATGCCTGGATCTGGTTAGGGGTACCCACAATAATAGCCTCTGTTTTAGAACTGTTGAGATGAAGAAAGTTGAGATTCATCCACGTCTTTATCTCCTCCAGACAGGCTGAGAGTAATGGCAGGGCGGCTGATGGTGGTGATGGAGAATTTGGGGAGGGGTGTGTGCCAGTTTTGATGTAGAGCTGTGTGTCGTCTGCATAACAGTGGATTCCATGGTGATTTATAACACGGCCGAGTGGGAGGATGTATAAATTAAAGAGGATAGGGCCCAGGACTGAGCCCTGAGGGACCCCACAGGTAACCGTGTGTGTCTGGGATTTTGCATTGCCAAAAGAGATGTATTCAGTTCTGTCAGTGAGGTAGGAGTGGAACCAGTTTAAAGCAGTGTCATTGAGTCCAATGGAGTGATGTAGCCGGTTGAGGAGTATGGTATGGTCCACAGTGTCAAATGCAGCAGACAGATCGAGGAGGACAAGGAGCGAAGGTGAGCCGGAGTCTGCTGCCTTCAGAGGTCATTTGTGAACCTTCTAACCAAGGCCATTGTTTCGTGCTGTGGTGCGCAGATCGGAAACCAACTGGAATTTTTTATTCAAAGAGGTTTGTTGTTTTTTAAGTTGGTCTGAAGATTTGTCAGCAACTACGTTTTTTCAGGAGCTTTGGAGAGGAAGGGAGATTTGATATAGTTCTGTAGTTTGCAAAATCTTCTGGTCGAGTGTTTGGTTTTTTGAGACGAGGGTCTATTTGGCAGAGTTAAGAAGCAGCCAGGGACAAATCCAGTCTGGAGGAAAGGTCCTCCATTACCTTTTTTTGTGCTGGCATTTTATTATTGCGATTTTGTTGGGAACAGCAATAGCTAAGATTGAGTTCCCCTATCTGCTCTGGTGTTGAATTGGAGTACCATCGCTGCTTTTTTTTAAAAACCCTGGTCTCCAAAGGCAGCATAGTAGGTGGCAGAACTCTGATGAGCATAAGTCTTGTTTGATAACGCAAATCCTGCAGAATGATGATCCCGGAAAAAGGACCATCTACAAAGTAAGACACATCGGTATTCACAAGAGGGTGGACTCCAAATCAGGCCGCAGTTTGTGTATTTACCCGCTTGGGCAACACTGTCATGTGACTCAAACCCAATAGAAAGGAGTCTGCAGGGTTTATAGTTGAACATTTCTTATCGTTACGTCAGGATAAGTCAACAGTGACATATATTGTAACCCGCGCTGGGTCAGCCACAAATTTGCCCGATCAATGAGCTCAGTGATCTTTGAGTGTGTATAACTGTAACTGGATAACCCATCGTAATAGTGGATGCTGTCTCATATGCATAATGGAGAGGGCTATCCTTGATAGACACGGTGGCCACCTTGGGCCCGACATTATCAGTTTGAGCTGTAATAAGATAGGCTGTTTTTTACGACCACTACAAGTTTCCTGCATTAACACTGCTGATGCATATTTATTGTAACGATAGACAACATAAAAATAGAACGGTGTTATAATAGTCAGGTACCGCTAAGCTGGAGCTTTTGCATTTCTTCTTTAATGGTTTCAAAGGCTATTACATCCTCAAATTCAGGCCATGTTTTAGTCATTGTGGGACTCTGTTATATGTATGTTTTTTACCTCTGTATGCAAACAATTTCGTTGATTCTTCAGCCAATAGAACGCTGAAGAAAGCAGACACAATCCACTACTGTGAAGAATTTGTGCTTCTGTGAAGATATTTGTGTGTGAGGGTTTTGGAACGTCTGCTGGCCAATCCTGAATCACACTCACTGCTCGGAGATCATGAACCGATTGATGATATTGATTTATCTGCGTTCAATATTGGAAATATCGGCGTATTACAAAGACTTTGAGTTTCAAATAACACTCCTGCTTTCACGATTGGAAGATCAATGGATTCTCAGTTTTTCTCCATTTAATCTGTGATGCAACTTTCATCATTGGGCCAATCAAGTCTTTTGACCAAAATTTTTGTTAACACACAAGGCGACATGTGGTACGATCTGGTAGTGTACCACCTTGAGAGAGACGAATTTGGCTTTACATTCAACGCAGCACCTTCTTTTTCCAATTATTAATGTACCATTATTAATTCAATGACCAAGCCTTTGTGGCACTTTGCCATTCTTCACTGAAAATCGCGGCAGGATGGATCATAGTATACCGACAGGAGGATAGTCTGAGCGCGTTTCTTGCTTCTGGAATTTGAGCTCGAATGTATGTTCCCCCACTTCCCAACTCCTTAAGCACGGGGTTTGTGATTTCCGCAGCCATAGAGCCGTTGCCTTCTCTGCTTAAACATTCATTTGGAATTACACCCGATTATCAATGTAAAACTCCTTGGGGAGAGCACCAAATCTTTATTTAATTGACACAATGCATCTCTCCCTAGCAAATTTACAGGTGTGTGTTCAGATACAGGATTGGCAAAATGGTTTTGTCGTTACCATTGATAGTTGAACTGGAGCTGTTACTGAATTAACTGCATTTGTCCCGAGAATCCACTGTCTTGACAAATTTGCCTGACTGGGGGAGGTTGGAGCATAACATGGACTTACACAGGTTGCTGCGCAACACCATCATAGGTGTTGGACTGCCTTCTACTTGCACCTAACATTGGCTCGACATTAGCTGCTGTTGTCATTACGGCTAATTGGCCCTCCCCAGTAGGATTCTCTGTGGCATCCCTGTACATGTTTAGGCCCACTCCAGGGATTGGCGGACCGGCGTGTCCTGCTTTGAGTGGGCTGACCATCAGGAGCCAGCCATGGATTTTAGAGAGGCCAGCGAATGTCCACGTTGGTGGGAACAAACAATGGAGGACGTTGTGGGGGTGGGGCAGAGATTGGTAGTAAATTGGGGAGCAGAAGGCACGGCGTCTGCAGGAGCAACACGGCTCCACTCTGGGCTCTTCATCATATTCAAAACGGGATCCTGAACTTTTTTCTGCTCTTATTGGTCAGTTCAGTTAGTTGAAGTGGAAGACTTTCCTTGAACCACTCTCTCTTGCAAACTTCTGCTCCTCTTTCCTGTGTCTGTCTATTGCATGTAATCATGGTCACAAAATTCTCTGTGAGTTTTGATACCAACCCCACCCACATCTTCGAGTCTACTTTTCACAGGGCGGCATGGCCTCTAAATAGAGGTCCTGAAGATTGTCCGTTAACAGTGGATGTGTTTCTCTGGATCTCTTCAGTCGCTTGTTTCATGCGTTTCAACTGACGGTTAATGTAAGCAGCTTGGGTTCTCAGTGTCTGTCAGTGGTTCACCCTTTAGGGCTTTAGGGTCAACCTGAACGGGATACATCTTTCGCAAAGATGCCCAAGGGCAGTTCTATATGGGTTAGACCTGTTCCATCCGAGTTAGGGTCAATCATCCATGCATTCCATTGAACGCAAAATATTTTCCATTGCAGGATCGTCGATTGTGCGTGTCCACAATGCTTTAATGTTCCGATAGCGAGATCCTGCCCTAGTACTCTTCTTCAAAAACTTGAATCCACTTACTGGCCCCTGCGTGCATATCAGGAAGTCTAAGGTCAGCCCACAAAGTCAGAGTTTGCCATGGAATATAATCGGGGCGTTGTTCCCTTGAGAAGAATTGGAGTTTTTGGCCTGGGGCAAGTGTATCTTTCTGGGGTTTTTATAGACAAGGTCTAAGTACCTAAGTTCATAAATTGCCTTTCTCTATGTTTTTGGCCTCATCTGCACTCCACTTCCTTGAAAAACAAAAAAGAACCCTTAGTGCAAAGGTTGCTTCCCTCCCCAGTCTTTTCCCTCTTTTCTACTTCCTGTCCTCTCCCTTGACGGGCCTGCCCTGTTCCTCAAACCTAGTCTTTCGCCTAACTCATGCACATCTGCCTCACCTGATCCTCCCCCCCAAAACCAGGAAATTATAATAGTTTGTCTTATCGCTTCCTCTTAATCCTGAATCCTAGTCGACTCATTTCTCTCCTGGATTACCCGACCTAATCCCAAAAGCCGTAGGGGACTGCTCCTCCTTCTTTGCATGGCTGATTTTCTCTCCGGCTAAGCAATCGAGCACTTTGATTGTTCTGAGTTCACCTTCTCTTGAGGGTGCTCCAGAGTGGAATGGCCTACGACCAGCCCTAGGGCCTCATCTTATTTCAACTGCTCCGGAGATATCAACTGCCTCCAGAGATATCAAACTGCTCGGAAATATGGGATAACGCAGTTTCTTGTAGTCACAATGCTTCGGTTTATCATGGTTTTTATCTTTTGTTGATGTTTTGACGACGCGACGCTCCCTCAGCTTTTTCCTGTAGTGGTTTCCTTCATCCTTAAACAGTTTAACTATCCTAATTTCTTTCTCCCGTTTCTGTTGTCGTGTTCTTACTCTTGGTCTTTTTGGTTTGTAGTCTTTAATTCGAAGCCCATTGCTTTACACCAGGCACTACAACACGTGCCTCCTTCTGGCCAGCCAGGAGATCACCTTAGTACGTTTTTTTCCACTTCTTGAACTGTTCTCTATCTCTTTTGCCGTGTTTGGGTGTTTAAGCCCAGATCTCACTGGCGAGACTCATTTTGTGATTAAAAGTTACAACTGGCTCATAAACTTATTCAATTAATCGTAGCTTAAAGCTGATTTGAGGTCGAGCATTCCCAATCAGAAATAATACAGGCAACCTAGAAGTAAACCTGCTATTGTACTACTTATTTACTACGTACGGTTGTAATGTGTTTATTAAATGTTTTCTAACACAAGAAACCTGTTTAGAAAAATAGATGCAGCTTCACTGTATTTTAGACTTGCAGCAGAATCCAGAAATTTGTCATTTAAGAACACACGCACCTTACATAGACAAAGTTAACCACAATAACGTTGTACAGCTTCAAAATCTCACTTGATCAAAAATCACACTTACCAAAACTCAGATCATTTAAACCAAGAGCACCGATTCAACCATTAACTTAACTTCAGCTATATGCTTAAGGGGAGAGAAGGGAAAAGAGATCACTGCAGCTTACACAGCAACGGTCGGGGCTGTCTAAAACGACTAGGAGTGCAGAAGGAGGGGGAATGACATCACAAGCGCTCGCTCTCTGCAGCCCGATAGAAACACTTCAGTATCACAACCAAAGTTTAGAACACACTTACATCGACAGCTCGCCAACAAATCAGTTCCCACCACAACGGCCTATCAGTAGCCTGTCCCTCCCTCCCTGTCCTCTCTGTCCCTTCACAGTGCACGAAGAGCGCTTACTAGGACTAAACAGCACGATGGATGACTAAAGACAATCAGAACAGAATCGAGAACAAACAGAAGTGCTCAACATTAACTTATTTAAACAGCAAATGTCCTCAAAACAACCACGCATAATGAAAAGCATTAATTTCATATAAAATTTTATGTAAATAATTTTTAGATGACAAACTCAGACTCTCTAAATTTTTACTCAACAACTCGTCCTGTGCCCGAGGTCACCACCCCAGCTAAGTGAATGTGGATTAAGATTTTTAGCACTTTATTCCAAAACGTATTAATGTCCATTTGAATTTTTTTTGGGGGGGGGGGGGTGTGGGGTGGGGTTGGACTGACTCTACAGCTTCTCAAATCACTCCAGTGGGCCGCTCACTCACACACACAACTTTTAATCTCTTTCATGCTACTTGCTATTGCTCAGAACAACCAACATACACACTTGGCACCTCAGCACCACTGTATATCCACTGTATATTTTTAATTTAATAAAATTTTTTATGTTAGTATTTTATTATAATTTTTTGGGCGTTACTAATTTTCTACTCCCTGTACCCTCTTGGGATCCCCGAAAACACAGATTAACACACACAAATTCGCTAAACTAGACTCAAACTTTAGTCAGTTTGTAGGATCCGACACGTAACCAGAAACCGACTTACTAAAGTACGTAGGATCCCCGAAAACACAGGTTAACACAAGACAAAACACAAAGCCTAACCTTAGGCTCACTCGTAGTTCAGTTTCTGTAGGGATCACGCCTCTTGGGATCCCCCACAAAAGCAGCCTTAAAACTTCACCAAAACCACACATAATACAAATCTTTATATTTACCAGCCCAATGCGCTATTTTGACTTGAGTCCTTAATTTATTAAAAAACCACAAAAGGCACCCCATGTACTCTCCCTCTTAAATTCTCTCAACCCTACGGGGGGGGAGTTTTGCATTGAGTGAGCTCGATCAGCAGCTGTACATCCAAACATCTAACTTGGAATTCTTTTTTGGAGAGAATGTTGATACTACTTACTTCACTTAGGATCTGGGTGAAGACTGGCAATAACGCGGCAGAAATGTCTTACTTTTTTATGGCGCCGTTTTACAGTGTCTCCAGTCCCAAGGGGTATGCAGCCAGCATATCATTCATCTCTCCAATCCCATCCTGTCGCCCAATTATGTTGTGGAGAAAACATTGTCCAAAAACGTCCAATGGAAATAAACAAACAAGGAGACAGTGCTTGCGAATCCGAACAACCTTTACTTTTTACGTTTCACAACCTTTTATACCGCATTTTTACATCTTCTTCATCAACTGTTACATAGTCAAATCACACAGATCTGGACCAAATGTCCTGTACTTTCTTATAATCAATATCCGTGTTCTGAAGGCTCACGCGAACATAATATTGTCTATGTGGTTTCCATGAGTCCTGCATGGTGGTGTGTGTCGCGCGCTCGACTCCTTAATCTTGGTCAAGGCCCATCTGAAACAGACTGGCTGAAGGTTATGCGGTGGCATCGAAAAACATTCAATACTGTCCTAGCTGTGTAATCTGTGTGTCCTGTGTGTGTTGTTCGTTTTTGCGTTTTTTGTGTGCCTTTTATCATGATTCATTCAAAGTCATTGTGTCACATCAATCACCCACATGCACAAGGCTTGTGGGATAGTCTATATGATGTTAAGGATTAGCCCAAAAACCGATCATTATTGCCCATCATCCAAATAAGCATGGCAACTCAATAAGTGCTGAAAACAACATGCACAGTGTGAAGTGCGCTCGTGTTAGCTAACTTGGCTAAAACTTTTGACTGTTTTTTTTTTTTTATGTGTTTAGTTAATTTCTTCATGACAGACATACCAAAAGACAGGACCAGACAAAACAGTCAAAAACACACAACAACTACCAACAACAACAACAAGTCGTGGAAAGCATACAAAAACCACAACCAAATCAGAAGCTTTGACTTTCAACGTGGAATAACAACATTTGATGTATGATGGTCCTCAGATGCAGATTAGTAGTTTTCGGTAGTACAAGGCATTCTGATAAGCGCATCACAATTAATGAACCATCAATTTACAAAGAATGATTAACCCTCGGGAACAACCAATTTTCAGCTTCTTTTCTACTTTCGTCTTTTAACATTTGGGCGTATAAACATACTTTAGGTATGAGAAAAGTAGAATTTTGTGCATTTTTTACTCAAAAATCACACCCTACACGGTCTAGTGAAAGGGTTTTTTGATGAAAATATGTATTTTTCAATCCCTTTGCTGCCTGTAACATTTTTCTCATTTGGTTGCGTGCTTTGCAGTCCTGCCGAAACTCTATTTTCGATTGGTCTTTTTACGCAGTGGAATAGAACAGTGTGACAGACTGCAGTTCTCCATGCTTCAGCACCGTATCTCAGGACAAACAGTGCAAAAAAAACACATCTCTCTCTATACAACGTTTGGAGATTAGTACAACTTTACACTTTTTAGGGCGGATATCTGCCCACATCCTTCGCAAAGGGTTTAAGGAAAAGTTTCTTTTTGTTGCCCTTTAAAGGCTGGGCCTATGTTGACACCCCTGCATAGAAGTTGTGATTATGTGCTCATTGATGTTATCAGTAATGTACCATGAAGTTTCAGCAGTCTCCTAGCTACTTTCGCTCGTCCAAGTCATTCAATACCACTGGGAAACATCCACACTGTCTTGAAGCTTCAACAACAATTTCAACAATATTTCAAAAAATGGTAGCATACGGCAGTGTCATTATAGTTTATCGATTCAAAGAAGTGGAAAACAACGTCCAGTTGACTGTAATGAACACACAGACTGCCATCCACGACCATGAACTGCACATGCAGAGTGTCTCTTTGGCCATCTGTTCTACTATTCTTTAACTTTTTTTACTGCAAACTTTCATGAGCAGCCAGCCTTTGTGTAGTCCTTGAGATGACTGGTCCTCTATGGAGGTTGACTGTAATGTAGGGTGACTTTTGTGACACTATTATAAAATGCCCTTTTTGTTAGTAATGATTTTTATGTACATATTTTCTGACACTGACACCTAACAAAACAACAAAACAGCTGGCCACAAACGCAAATCTCTGACTACTTGTTGTGTGGTATAGACAGTACAATACACTCGAGAAAATCCTATCTCCCTATATTAAAAGCTGTGAGAGTATCACTCTGAGTGATGGGAGGCACGATTATAATGCCAACATTAGACATTATAACACAATGCACGACATATACATAAGGAAACGCTCAGTCCTCCTATATTATAATCTAGGCGATGCGATCAATATATCTGTAAGAAGAAAATAATAAAGAAAGAAAAGTCAATAGAGATAATAATGTGCATTTTAGAGAGAAATGCTTTTTTTGTTTTGTTGTTTTTTTTAAATTAAAATATATTAAAAAATAATTAAAAGTAAATTAATGTCCGACCTTGAGACCCGAAACATCAGTTAGCCAGTTTCCTTCGTTGCCATCTATCATCTCCCTTTTAATACAATGGCTGTGAGTCTCTTACCTGCCATATTTAAAGAAAGGGGTCCAAATCCTACAAAAATCAACCATCTTACATTTGAATCTTTATGTTAAGTATTCCATTGTAGTAAGTCAAAATATCCACTTGGTGTCAGCCCTTATTGTAGCTGGAGCATTATTAATCCATCTAAGCAATATATTTTTCCGAGCAGCAAATGTGAGACTACTGAGCAGCCTTCTTTCAATCAAATTAAGTTTGGCTAACAATTTACCCAGTACTCCTCAAACTGGATATATGTCCATATACAGTGCCTATAGCTTCCTACTTCCACTGACATTTGGAACACTTTTCAGACAAACTTGGGTTCATTCTTGTTCTGAGCTGTGGTGTTATCTGCAAGCGATGTAATATTCTAAACTGGGTCTCTGGTTCTTATATATGGAGAGCTCTTCAGCTAACTAACGCCATATTTCCAACCATGTAGATTCATCTATTGTAAGATTTAAATCTGCATTCCATTTGCATTAAAGATCACTAAGTTCATATTGCTGGCAGAGTTGAGATCAGCATATCTCTGACAAGACTGCTTTCTGCCTCTATCAAGAAGTAACGTCACATCTTCCGCAGTCAAAGTCATGTCTGCTTTGATTCTGAATGAAGCTGCAGATTTGCAGATACCTGAAGAAGTTACTGGGGAGACCATATTTCTGTCGGATTTGTTCAAATGTAAGCATCACTCCTTTATCAAATATATGTCTCAGCGTTAAAATCCCCCTCTCCTCCCATATCTTAAATCCCATGTCAGAGGCAAAATCTATGTTCCCGTATATAGGAGCTATATTTGGACAGCTACACCCTGCTCTACAGACATTTGCAACTTGGCCATTTTTAGTCGTAGTTTCTTTCTGTTCCATATAAATGAACTGATCCAGCCTTTACTCTTCTAATTATTTATTATTATAAAATAGGGACCATTTGAAAGTGATAAAGAAGTCTTGGAAGAATATTCATTTTGAGTAAAGCAATTCTTCCCATCATTGACAGTGGAAGAGATGTCCATCTGTCCAGGTCGTCACATACATGCTTTAACAGAGGTTCAAAGTTGGCCTTGTACATTGCTTCTAATGATGGTGTGATGGAAGTCCCAAGATAAGTAAAGCCTGTGGGTGACCATTTAAATGGACAAGAGATGAGCCGAGATGAGTTGCCTAGCGGCATGACTCCAGACTTAGAAAAATGTCTTTTATACCCTGAGAATTTTACTAAATTGATTCATTATCTTAAACAGCTGGTATAGCATTTTGTGGGTTAGTTATAAAAAGCAATATATCATCAGCATATAAGGCTATTTCAATCCTTTCTCACCACTGAATTCCAGTGATATCTTGGCTATTTCTTATAGCTACTGCAAGGGGCTCGATTGGGGGCTATAGCAAACAACAAGGGGATAAAGGCCATCCCTGCCTGGTTCCCCTGACCAAAGGAAAGTAGGATGAGAGCTGGCCTTTGATCCAACAGCAGCCAGCGGCCTGTTATATAACAACTTAACCCAGCTGCTGAAAAGCATCTCCAAGCCAAAGGTCATCAAAGTGTAAAGTACTGGAAAACTCTTTCACCTGTTAGATATGCTTTCCTTA
>NC_040031.1:22030071-22040929 GCF_000972845.2 Larimichthys crocea | reverse complement strand
ACCCCTACCCTCCACTATAGGGCGACAGACGATCGGCCAAGGCTGGTTTGGGTTTTCCGTTTCCGGTCTTTCCTTTTTTTCTTGCCCCCCCTTTCTCCCCCCGGTCCCTATTGAAGTCTCTCAACCAGGCTGTGGTGTGTAAGGATTCCCCTTTACCCGGTTACCGCCCCCTCTTGCCGCGAATTGATACCCATTTTCGCTCCTCCGGAACCGTTACCCTATCCATTGTCCACCAGGTACCTGCTGCCCGGCCCCCGTCCCCCGTTTTGCGCCAATACTTCGGCCAGTAGCTTCTTTGACCCCTTGTATTGTACTGACCCCCCGTCCACTACTGAAGGGTGAGGAGGTGGGATAGGGCCGTGACGGCGGAAACCGGCCGTGGCTGCGGGAACCATTTGGGGGGTGGAGGGCTCGGCCGGGGAACCGGAACCGGGGGAAACCATGGCTCCCTTGACCGGTTTTGGAACTCTGTATCTTCTTTACTGAAAGGTGTGGGATCGGACACCGGAGTAGACACGCGGCAGAAAGGTTGGAAGTCTTTCCCTTTTTCCCGCGGTATTGCAGCAACAAGCTCATTCTAGAAGACCTTCGGGTAACTTATTGACGAATCTCCCCAGGCGAATCCCAGCGTCTGTAACGGTTAAGCCCTCTTCTTCCCCATATATTTTTTTCCCTGCCGCGTGATTGGGACATGGAACACACGTATTTGCAGATCTCGCCTTCTTTTCCCGGTCTTTCTTCTCCCGGGCTCCCCGCCCTCCTTCTCGCGTGACAGCTTTTTCTCTTCGTCTCCTCTGGTTTCTTTCTGTTCTCCCTTTTTTTGCTTTTTTCGCGTTGCTGGCTTTCTGGTTCCCCCCTGTTGCCAGGTTGCCAGCTCTTCTTGGACGAGAGCTTTGATGGTTGTATGCGAGCTTCTTTGAGGCCTTGAGGCCCGGTCTGGCAGAGAGCCACACCCCTCCACCCCCTCTGGCCTGTGCTGGCCTACGCCGCCGCGCGGCGTCGTTTTTATTGGGTCAGCTGCCCTTTTTGACACTTTTCCGTCCCCCTGCCGCGTTCGGATGAGGAGCTTGCGGGCGGGCTTTCTCTGCCCAATACCTCGTCGCCATCGGCGGATATGGGTGGCCAGAGCCGGCACGACCCTTCGGCTCCTGGTATGGAAGATAGTTTGCGGGCTCATCTCTATTGATGTGGGGTCTATCCGTATACACATTCTGACAAGGGCGGAAAAAACCCGTTGGCTGAGTTTTAGGGCAGGCTTTTTGCTTCCAGTTATCCGGTGGATTGAGTTTGCGGCCGCTCGGTCGGACCGTTGGCATTCCCGGGTGATAGCCCGACGTGAGGCCCCTCTCTCTATCTTCTGACCGTCGGCTCCGCTGTCTTTTTTGAGGGAGCAGGCGGACAACAACTCCCTCCAGAAAGACATCCTCCATGATATGACCTGGGGCCCCCCCCGGTTGGGAAGGAAACGACCCTTCTCTCTGTCCCTAGTGAAACCCGTGTGGACTCTTGAAGACATTGTAATCATGATATACAGCTGTTTTCTTTGGCTGTATGTAGGAAGTTTTCAACACCGTTTTGGGCACGCGTCCCCCTTCCCTCTGCTGTAGGCAGAGTCCCCTTTTAGGCGCCTAATAGCAACAAGGCTATGAATCTACGTTCATTTTAGCTGGAAACAACTGTCCATTTCCCACCCCGTTTTTTCGAGACCGTCGGTGTTTGTTACCTTGGCGATGACAGGGAGCCCCGCGTGACAAAAATCTGCTGCACACCAGTCCGAGAGGACTCTTTTGGCCCATGGGTCTGGGGGGAGGGACGCGGTCTTCCTGGTTGTTGGAGATTGGGGGTTGGATACCAAAGAAGACGCCCCATTCGCCGACCGCGAAGAAGTCTTATTCTGGCGCAGACCGAGCAAAGCCTCGACGTATTCCTGGACGTCACGCCCCATGGGACCCCCACCAGAAACCTCCGCCTCCACGTGATTGCCAAACTGGTCCGGCGAAACCCCCGAGATGACAGTAAGCAGCGAGCGTGTGGCCCAGTGGGATCACCTGTGGGCGCGCTCAACTGGACGAACCATCGATCTCCAGGGCACCCACTAGGTGGCGGGCTTCACGATTGCCTCTGTGGACCTCCTTTCTATGCCGAAAGTCACGCTCCGACCACACGGTTTGTGGAAGATGGGCTCTGGTTCTTGGCCAACAGCGTCGGGGTTCGTAGAGTACGTGGACCAGGGACGTCCGGTTTGACGTTCTGGGATCCCCCGGCTGTGTAAAAGAGAAGAGAGAAAAACGAAGAAACGGTTTTTAAAAAAAACTGGCCCCACCTGCCCTGGCGAGAATTAAGGTTCTTGGCCCTTTACGTCACCCCTGTATCCAGGTTCTTGTGGCCTCGCCAGACGATTGAAACGGTTTTCGTTTGTTCCGCCCCTCGAGCCAGTGTTCCACTCCTCAAGGCCAGCTTGACCCCAACAGCTCCCGGTTGCCGACCGTTCATCGTTTCTGCTCCGCCCTGGACATGCGGGTGACAAGAAGCGCAGGGACGCATCTTCCATCTCGTTCGGACCGCTGGGAGCGACCGCTCCGATCCCCTCGTTGGAAGGCGTCCACCTCAACCCAAAACCCTTGCCGCTGGGGATTCAGGCATCCGTGGAGATTGGGGCCGGGTTGATTGACTGAAGCGGTGGTCTTGAGGTGTTGAAAGCACCCCTGCCTCCGTGGGACCAGCGGAAGCGCTTCTTCGATGAGGTCAGAGCCTGGGAGCGGGGCTGCTGTTGCGCTGACGTTTCTGACTACAACCGCATAAACGTTAGCAAAACGAGGGAATGCTGGACTTTTTGCGGCTATCAGGTGTGGGGCCATTCGGCCACAGCGCTCACTTTACGCCGATCCATATGCACCCTTCCAGGGGCTACGCATGTAAGCCCGGAAGGACGAGGTGTCGGCATGCACAAACTGCAACTCGCTCTTTTCTGACTTCACCATGATCTTGTGTATCCAACAATCGTTGGAGACACCTGGGTCACATGGTTACCAATGGGTCTCTTGGTCAGGGAGACGTAGATGAGTATGTCGTCAAGGTAAACCGTATACAAAACGGTCTTAAAACAGTCCCGGAGCCAGCAATCATTGATTCATGGCCTGGAAGACGCGGGGGCTTGGGTCAGGACCAAAAGGCATGCCCGATACTCATAACTGGCCACTAGGAGTGTTAAACCCAGTTTTCCATTAATCACCCTCCCTGCATCCTGATTAAATGATAAGCGTTGCGTAAATCTAACTTGTTAAATACCTTAGCTTGTTGGAGTTGGTCAAAAAACAAGCTGGTCATGAGAGGGGGGGGGGCCCAAAGGGGGTGGTACGATCTTTATGGTGATGGCGTTGGGGGCTGTAAATTTTTTTCCAAGCAGTGCCTCAAGAGATCCGTCCTTTTCCCCACAAAGAAAAAAACGGCCCCTGCTGCTGATGAGGAAGGACGGATAAAGCCCCGCCTTCAACGATGACTCATTGTACTCCCTCATGGCTGCCCTCTCCGGGCCGGAGATGGAATACAAGCGGCCCACCTTGGGAATGGGGAGCCAGGGATTAGGTTATGGCGCAGTCATAAGGCCGGTGTGGGGGAATGTGCCAAGGCCTTGGCTTGCTAAAAACCTCGCTGGGTGGTGGTAGCAGGGAGGCCGGATCTCAGGTCAGGGTTCTCCGAGTCTGTGGCAGGTGAGACAGAAAAATGATTAATGGAGGTCATGTTAAGCCCCTGGACCGAAAACAGGTGGCAGTGGTTCACACACAATCCTCCCCCCAACCCCATGACTGCCCCTGTTTTCCAGTTTATGTGGGGGTTGTGACGGACACAACCAGGGATTTCCCAGGTAGAGTCTGAGAGGCCAGTTTCAATTAAATAAAAGTTCCGGAGTTCCCTATGTCCTGGATTGCAGTTCCAATGGTTCTTGATGTGTGTGATTAGGAACAGATCTTTACCATTAAGAGCCCTGGCCCTGATGGGCTGGCCAGGGGCTCTGACTTTCAATCCCAATTTCTCCGCCAAACCCCTGTCGATAGGCTCTCGTCGGCCCCAAGAGTCTACAAGCGCCTTAATGTCAAAGTTGGTGGCGTGGTGTGTTACCTTTAACCGGGGTCAGGCTGCGTGTCACAATGGCTGTGGCTTGACTCACCGCTTGGGGGTCTTCTGCGCGGCAGGCGGGCGACGAGGGGGGTTGAGGTTTGCCGCAGTTAATAGCAGCTGCCTCCTCTGGCGCCGTCGTCGCTCCTCTGCATCCAGCCCCCTCGGTGCATAGGCTCCTCCTCCCTGGCGGCGGATGAGGAAGACCGTGCTTCAGGCGGCGAATAACGATCGGCCTGCCTGTCCGGGGCTGAGAAGCGTGGGGAACCTCTCCGATGTGACCCGCCGTGCCGCGGTTGCCGGAGCTCACCGAACCCGTTGTCAGTCGGATGGCCAGCGAGATAAGGGAGTCCAGGTCTGCCAGGCAGGTCCCACGGGCAGCAGCCAGTCCTGGTGTGGGTCGCCACCCCTCAGGAACATGTCGTACAGGGCCGTGTCATTCAGCCGCTCTCCGTGCCGGGTGCGAAAGCGAATGGCCGTAGTCGCACACAGGTCCGTGCCCTGTGTCAGACCAGTCAGCTCCCTGGCCTTTTCCCTGTCTGTGGACACAGGATCGAAAACCTCATGAGCGGCAGCTTTAAAAGTCCGTGAGGGAGCGAGCAGAGCGGAGAGTCACGAGCCCACTCTGCGGTGGCCCAACGCTCTGGCTTCCCTGTCATGGGGGAAATAATGAAAGCAATCTTCGACCTGTCGGTGACGAATGCCTGCGGAAGGCTGCTCAAAATGGATCGAACAGCAATGAGGAAAGCCCTGCACTGTCCTGTTCCCAGAGAATCGCTCGGGGGTGCGCTGATTCCCCCCCCTGCGCCCAGGGACTGTGAGTCGCTGCAGCTGCTGGAGGCTCCAGTGCCGAGGTGGGCTGGGTGGCCGCCGTAGGTGGTGCACCGCTCTCTCACCTGGGACGGGACGCTCTCCGAAATGTGAACGCCATCGCCTGGTTGTAGCTCCTCCTGGTGGCCAATGCGGGCTTCCTGATCTCGGCATAGGCCGCCCACTGGCCAGCCTCTTGCGAAAGTCCATACTGGCCTGAAGTGTACTGTCGGCGCGGACTCGAATGAGGACTCGATGCAGAGTTTAGGCGGAAGGAAGCTTTTATTTGGTCTTCAATCACCCTCGAAAGAATGACGGCTATACAAATGTAGGCCTGATAAGGAGAAACAAAACATCACTCGAAGAGGGGAAAAACACTGAATAGGAAATCAAAATAATAAACAAAATCAAATCACATCTCAACGAGGGGAAAAAACAAAGGGGCATTAAACTCAAGACACTCTGACAAACTCTAACGCTAATCTCTCAGAAACAAAACAGGCTAGGCTAAGACAAATACAACAGAAAATCACTCTATCGAGGAAAGGAACAAAAGATCTCTGGAACTATGAAAGGCTACTACTAAGGCTACGAAATTACAACAAAAAATCACTCTTACGAGGAAAAACAAGAAGATCTCAAAAGCAAGGCTATGACTTTGGTTCAGGATCGAGGCTTTGGTGTACGCTGAGACAGACGAAACACTTCGGCACAGGACAAAGGGAGACGCAGACAATATATACACAGGGTAATGGGGAACAGGTGGAAACAATCAGGGCGGGGAAGACAATCAGACCGGTGACACATGAGGAAGGGCAAGTGACCTGAAACGAGAGGAGAGTTAACTATCAAAATAAAACAGGAAATGACAAGACATTACAAAAACCCAGCTTGACCTCACCGCGGTGTGACAATAACAGCAAATCCTGCAGATGATGATCCCGGAAACAGGAACCATCTACAAAGTAAGACACATCTGTATTCACAAGAGGGGTGGACTCCAAATCAGGCCTCAGTTTTGTGTATTTTACCGCTTGTGCAACACTGTCATGTGACTCACCTTCAAACCCAAATAGAATTGAGTCTGCAGGGTTTATAGTTGAACATTTCTTTATCGTTACGTCAGGATAAGTCAACAGTGACATATATTGTAAACACCGCGCTTGGGTCAGCACAAATTTGCCTCGATCAATGAGCTCAGTGATCTTATGATGTGTATATACTGTAACTGGATAACCCATCGTAATAGTGGATGCTGTCTCATATGCATAATGGATAGCGGCTAGTCCTTGATAGCACGGTGGCCAACCTTGGGCCACGTTATCTAGTTTTGAGCTGTAATAATTGATAGGCTGTTTTTTACGACCACTACAAGTTTCCTGCATTAACACTGCTGATGCATATTTATTGTAACGATTAGACACATAAAAATAGAACGGTTTATAATAGTCAGGTACCGCTAAAGCTGGAGCTTTTTGCATTTCTTCTTTAATGGTTTCAAAGGCTATTACATCCTCAAATTCAGGCCATGTTTTAGTCCTTGTGGGACTCTGTTATATGTGTATTGTTTACCTCTGTATGCAAACAATTTCTTTGATTCTTCAGCCAATAGAACGCTGAAGAAAGCAGAACACAAATCCACTACTGTGAAGAATTTTGCTTCTGGTGAGATATTTGTGTGTGAGGGTTTGGAACGTCTGCTGGCCAATCCTGAATCACCTCATTCACTGCTCGGAGATCATGTACCAATTGATGATTTGATTTATCTGCTTTCAATATTGGAAATATCGGCGTATTACAAAGACTTTGAGTTTCAAATAACACTCCTGCTTTCACGATTGGAAGATCAATGGATTCTCAGTTTTCTTCCATTTAATCTGTGATGCAACTTTCATCATTGGGCCAATCAAGTCTTTTGACTCAAAATTTTTGTTAACCAGCAAGGCGACATGTGGTACAGATTCTGGTACGTTGTACCACCTTGAGAGAGACGAATTTGGCTTTACATTCAACGCAGCACCTTCTTTTCCAATTATTATGTACTCAGTTATTAATTCAATGACCAAGTCTTTTGTGGCACTTTGCCATTCTTCACTGAAAATCTCGCTGCAGGATGGATCATAGTATACCGTACAGTGATAGTCTGAGCGCGGTTTCTTTGCTTCTGGAATTTGAGCTCGAATGTATGTTCCCCACTTTCCCAACTCCTTAAGCACTGGGTTTGTGATTTCCGCTAGCCAGTAGGCCGTTGCCTTCTCTGCTTAAACATTCATTTGGAAATTTACACCCGATTTATCAATGTAAACTCCTTGTGGAGAGCACCAAATCTTTATTTTTAATTGACACAATGCATCTCTCCCTAGCAAATTTACAGGTGTGTGTTCAGATACTAGGATTGGCAGAATGGTTTTGTCGTTACCAATTGATAGTTGAACTGGAGCTGTTACTGGAATTATCTGCATTTGTCCCAAGAATCCTACTGTCTTGACAAATTTGCCTGACTTGGGGAGGTGTGAGGCATAACATGGACTTACACATGTTGCTCCAGTATCAACCATCATAGGTGTTGATCTGCCTTCTACTTGCACCTCTAACATTGGCTCGACATTAGCTGCTGTTGTCATTACGGCTAATTGGCCCTCCCCAGTAGGATTCTCTGTGCATCCCTAGTACCATGTTTAGGCCCGCTCCAGGGATTGGCCGGACCGGCGTTCCTGCTTTGAGTGGGCTGACCATCAGAGCCAGCCATGGATTTTTAGGAGGGTCTCAGCGATTATGTCCACGTTGGTGGGAACAAACAATGGGAGGAGCTTGTGGGGGTGGGGCAGGAGATTGGTAGTAAATTGGAGGAGCAGAAGGCACGGCGTCTGCAGGAGCAACAACTGCTCCACTCTGTGCTTCTTCATCATTATTCAAAACGGGATCCTGAACTTTTTTCTTGCTCTTATTGGTCAGTTCAGTTAGTTGAAGCTGTGAGACTTTCCTTTGAACCACTCTCTCTTGCTCATGCAACTTCTGCTCCTCTTTCCTGTGTCTGTCTATTGCATGTATCACATGGTCACAAAATTCTCTGTGAGTTTTTGATACCAACCCCACCACATCTTCGAGTCTACTTTTCACAGGGCCGGGCATGGCCTCTATAATAGAGGTCCTGAAGATTGTCGTTAACAGTGGAGAGGACAGTGGAGAGGAGAGTTACCAGAGGGCAGTTCTATATGGGTTAGACTCTGTTCCATCCGAGTTAGGGTCAATCATCCATGCATTTCCATTTGAACGCAAAATATTTTCCATAGCAGGTATTCCGATTGTGCGTGTCCACAATGCTTTAATGTCTCCGATGGCGAGTATTCTGCCCTTAGTCTCTTCTTCAAAAACTTGAATCCACTTACTGGCTCCCTCGTGCATATCAGGAAGTCTAAAGGTCAGCCCCACAAAGTCAAGAGTTTGCCATGGAATATATCGGCGTTGCTTCCCCTTGATTAAAATTGGATTTTGGCCTGGGTCAGTGTATCTTTCTGGTGGTTTTATAGCAGGTCTAAGTCTAAGGTCATAATTGCCTTTCTCTATGTTTGGCCTCACTGCATCCCTTTCCTTAGCCTTAGCTGCAAAGGTTAGCTTCCCTCCCAGTACTTCCCTCTGTTCTACTTCCTGTCTCTCCCTTGACGGGCCTGCCTGTTCCTCAAACACTAGTCTTTCGCCTAACTCATGCACATCTGCCTCACCTGATCCTCCCCCCAAACAGGAATTATAATTTCTGTCTATCTCTTCCTCTAATTCCTGAATCCTAGTTCGCTCCATTTCTCTCCCTGGATCTACCCGACCTAAATCCAGCCAATAGGACTCTCCTCCTTCTTTGCATGGCTGATTTCTCTCTGCATAACAATCGAGCACTTGTGATTTTCTTAAGTTCACATTCTTCTTGAGGGTGCTCCAGGATTTGGGAATGGGCATACGACCAGCCTCTAGGGCCTCATCTATTTCAACTGCTCCGGAGATATCAACTGCTCCAGAGATATCAACTGCTCCGGAAATTATGGGATAAATCCAGGTTTCTTTAGTCACATGCTTCGGTTTATCATAGGTTTTATCTTTTGTGTTTGATTGTTTGACGACGCGACTCTCCCTCAGCTTTTTCCTGTATTGGTTTCCTTCATCCTTAAACAGTTTAACTATCCCTAATTCTTTTTCTCGTTTCTGTTGTCGTTTCTTACTCTTGTCTTTTGGTTTGTAGTCTTTAATTCGAAGCTCCATAGCTTTACACACATTCACATCAAACGTGCCTCCTTCTGGCCAGCAGAAGTCCAAACCTTTAGTGCGTTTTTTCCATTTCTTAGAACTTTCTTCTATATCTTTTCTGTATGCTGGGTGTTTAATGCCCAGCATCATCACTGGACTGAGACTCATTTTGCAATTTAAATTTACACTGGCTGATAAGACTTATCAATTGATCGTAGGTTAAAGCCTATTTGAGGTCAAGATTCCAATTAGAAATAATACGCGCAACCTAGAAGTAAACCTCTATTTTTATTCTTTATTATGACTACTAGTACTGGTTGTAATGTGTTTATTAAATGTTTTCTTAAACGAGAAACCTGTTAGAAAAATAGATGCAGCTTCACTGTAATTTTTAGACTTTGGCAGCAGAATCCAATGAAATTGTCATTTAAGAACACAGCACCTTCAGGCAACAAAGTTTAACCACACAATAACAGTTGTACAGCTTACAAATCGCAACTTGATCAAAAATCCACTTTACCAAAACTCAGAATTATTTAAACACAAGAGAAAACATTCAACATTAACTTAACTTCAGCTTTATGCTTGAGGGGAGAGAAGGGAAAAAGAGATCACTGCAGCTTACACAGGACGGGCGGGGCTGTCTGAAACAGACTAGGAGTGCAGAAGGAGGGGGAATGACATCACACAGCGCTGCTCTCTGCAGCCCGATAAACAACTTCAGTATCACAACAAAGTTTAGAAACACTACCATCGACAGCTCGCCAACAAATCAGTTAACCACCACACACGGCCTATCAGTAGACCTGTCCCTCTCTCCCTGTCCTCTCTGTCCTTAAACAAGGCACAGAGAGTCTCTTACTAGACTAAACAGCACGATGATGACTAAAGAACAATCAGAACAGATCAGAACAAACAGAAAGTGCTCAACATATTAACTTATTTTAACAGAAATGTCCTCAAAACAACACCGAATAGAAAAGCATTAATTTACATAAAATTTTTATGTAAATATTTTAGAATGACAAACTCAGACTCTCTAAATTTTTACTCAACTCGTCCTGTGCCAGAGGTCACACCACCAGCTAAGTGAATGTGATTAAGATTTTAGCACTTTATTCAAAACGTATTAATGTACATTTGAATTTTTTTGCTGACTCTTACAGCTTCTCAATCACTCCCAGCGGCCGCTCACTCACACACACAACTTTTAATCTCTTTCATGCATCTCTATTCTCAGACAACCAACATACACACTTGGCACTCATGCACACTGTATACTCACTGTATACTTTTAATTTATAAAAGTTTTTTTATGTTAATATTTTATTATAATTTTTATGGGAGTTACTAAATTTATTCTCCCTGTACCCTCTTGGGATCCCCCGAACACAGATTAACACAACACAAATTCTAAACTTAGACTCAACTTCTGTAGTTCAGTTTCTGTAGGATCCCCCGAAACACAGGTTAACACAAGACAAAACACAAAGCCTAACCTTAGGCTCAACTTCTGTAGTTCAGTTTCTGTAGGATCCCCCGAAACACAGGTTAACACAAGACAAAACACAAAGCCTAAGCAGCAAATACATATCTGTAAAGAAAGAAAAGTAATAAAGAAAGAAAAGTAATAGAGATAATAATGTCAGTTTAGAGAATAATGCTTTTTTTGTTTTGTTTTGTTTTAAATTAAAAT
>NC_040031.1:22013957-22030061 GCF_000972845.2 Larimichthys crocea | reverse complement strand
TCAGGTTAGAGAGAAATGCTTTTTTTGGTTGATTTTGTTTTTTAAATTAAAATTAAATTAAAAAATAAGTAAAAGTCAATTAATGTCCGACCTTATGAGACCCAAACATCAGTTTAGCCAGTTTCCTTTCGT
Source organism: Larimichthys crocea (assembly GCF_000972845.2). Classification (NCBI taxonomy): domain Eukaryota; kingdom Metazoa; phylum Chordata; class Actinopteri; family Sciaenidae; genus Larimichthys; species Larimichthys crocea. The sequence goes on along the minus strand of NC_040031.1, from coordinate 22,029,929 downwards.
TGCCATCTATCATCCCTTTTAATACAATGGCGGTGAGTCTCTTACCTGCATAGTTAAAGAAAGGGGTCCCAATCCTTACAAAAATCACCATCTTACATTTGAATCTTTAATGTTAAGTATTCCCATTGGTAGTAAGAGTCAAATATCACTTTTGTGGTCTGCCCTTAATGTAGCTGGAGCTTATTAAGCCATCTAAGCAATATATTGTTCCGAGCAGGCAGCAATGTGAGAAACTGAGCAGCCTTCTTTCAATCAAATTCAAGTTTGCTAGCAAGTTTACCCCAGTAATCCTCAACAATGATATATGTACATATACATGGCCTAGAGCTTCTACTTCCACTTGACAGTTGGAACACGTTTCAGACACAAACTTTGGGTGCATTCTGTTCTGAGCTGTGGTGTGGTCTGCCCAGCGATGTATTTCTAAACTGGGTCCTCTCTGGCTTCTGTTATATATGGAAGAGCTCTCATAGCTAACCGCCATATTTCCAACCATGTAATTCCAGCTATTGTAAGATTTAAATCGGCAATTCCGTTGCATTAAGAGACACTAAGTTCATATTGCGGCAGAGTTGAGATCACATATCTCTGACCAAGAACTGCTTTCTTTCTTGCCTCTAGCAGAAGTAAACGTTTCCATGCTTCCGCAGCAAAAGTCAGTCTGCTTTGATTCTTGAATGAAGCGGCAGATTTGCAGAGTACCTGAAGAAGTTACTGGGGAGACCATATTTCCTGTCGGATTTTGTTAAATGTAAGCATCACTATCACTCCTTTAATCAAAAATTTTTAGATGTCGCAGCGTTAAAATCCCCCCTCTCCTCCACACATCTTAAAGCCCATGTCAGAGGCAAAAGTCTATTTCCCGCGTATAGGAGCTATATTTGTTGGACAGTAAGCCACCCTGCTAGCAGGACATTTGCAACTTGGCCATTTTTAGGTCGGTAGTTTCTTTCTGGTCCATTAGAGAACTGATCCAGCCTTTTTACGCGTTCTAATGGTAGTTTTATTATTATAGAAAATAGGGACCATTTGAAAGTGCTACAGCCGTCTTGAAGACATTCTTTTGACGTAAACGCACTTTCTTCCCTTCACTGCAATTGCGTAAGGATTCCTCGCTGTCGGTGTCGTCGTCCAGCACTCCTGCTGTTAAACCAGAAGGTTCACGTTTGGCACTTTGTCTTGCTTGCTATCGCTGCTAGTGTGATGGACGATCCCAACCTACGTGTAAAGTCCTGTGGGTTACCACTTTCTGGCCCCGACGCGAGCCGCGCTAGCGTTGCCGACGGCGATGTACTTCAGACATTACGAAAAATGTAATTTTATAATACCTAGAATTTACTAAATTGATATCATGAGTACTAAAAACCGCTGGTATAGATTTTGTTGGGTTAAGTTTTTTAAAAAGCATCATATAATCATGCAGCATATAAGGGCTATTTGAATCTTTTCCTCACCACTGAAAGTCCAGTGATTCTTGGCTATTCTTATAGATATACTGCAAGCAGGGGCTCGATTGGCGATAAGTGCAAACAACAAGGGGTATAAAGTCCTCCGCCTGGCCTTTTCGGTCTTCCCCTGACCAAGTGGATTTGAGAGCTGGACCTTTGATCCAACCGCCCACGCGCCGGTTATATAATCAACTTAACCGCAGCTGCGAAAGCAATCCCAAGCCCGAAACAGCATATCAAAGTTGTAAAAAGAAAGTGCCCTTCAAACGCCTGTCAACGCTGAAGGCGTTTTCAGCATCTAGAGACGTTAGTTATCACGTAACGGAACCAAACAGCTGATGTCGACAACTGAAATTACATTTAAAAAGCACCTTCGTCATATGGGTTACATAGGAGTGACTGCCAAGTAATGAACCGTTCTGATCAGTGGGTAAATAAATGGAGGGCAGAACTCTCTCCAAGAGCCCGCACAAATATTTTTGATAATATTTTAAATCACAAACATTTAGGGAGACTATGGTTCGATAATGAAGAGCATTCAATCAGCTGGTTTTCCCTTTTTTGAAGTATGAGACAATATTGGCTTTCTGTAGAGGTGATCCAGGTAGAAGAGCCCTTTGTTTAAATGAGCTTCTGATGTTTAAAATCTTTATAGAACTCACTGCGGTCTGGTGCCGGGAGACTTGCTGATTGTAAAGGTCCTGGCAATGCCATCGAGACGATCCTGCTATCATAATGGTCCATTCCAGTTTTGGCCATATAAATTTATCAATCAGAGTCATGTGGCTTCTGGGGCTCTTCACTGCGATAAACTGGCTATAAAATGGCCATCTAAAAACGACTTACAGTATATTAAGTGTGGTGCAACTTTCTGAGTCCCTTCTTTAGCTTTAATTGTCTGGAGAGCAGTCATCTTTGTTCATAGTCTTGCAAGATACTACTTGTTTATTAGCCATACTCATAAATCTTTGTTTAGCGATCGAATACATCTCGTCATGAGTGACAGTTAGAGATGTTCATTGTAGGGCCGCAATTGCTTTCAATTAATATCAGAAGGGGGTATTTGCATATGTCCTTCTCCAGATCAGCGAGTTTCGCCTTCTAATTTTCTTTGGGCTTCTAAAGATTTATTGTTGTTTACTTCTAGGATGGGGATAATAAGGCCTCTGAGCATAAACCGTACTTACATGTTTCCCAAAATATTTTAGGAGTTATATCTGGGTTTTAGTTATTTCCATAAAATATGTTGAATCTGATTTAAAGTAGAACCAGTTATGTTGGGATCCCCGATAGTAAGTGTTATTTGGCCACACTCCAGGAATTAGAAGAGCACGGTTCTTCTCGGGGTAAAGAGCCACTGTAGTTTGGTGTCATTGAATAGACACCAATTCCCATTCGCGCGATCCCAAGCACCCACAGGAAAGCGATATACCTTAGGATACAACCACTACGCTTGTTCTAGGCTACTCTTTAACGCACTGGAAACCCACGTGACTCTTTACGTAATGTAGTGTACACGTTGCTAACTCATTCCCTCCCTCCCCCCACCCCTGAGTCCTGCGGCTCCTGTCAGCAATACCGGGTTTTCACAGTGGCCGTAAATCCCAACCCCCCCTCACACTATCAGTTTCCGTTCAGGCACCTCCACGATGCCTTCTGCAAACACCGTCGTGGGGATGGGAGGCGCAACCTAACCCATTACTAAGCGAGCTGTTTCCCATACCCGCAATTCCTTTGATCCTAATTACGGCCAGCTCCTGTCCTTACGCGGTTCAGTTTACCGGGCAGTTGTCCTTATTTGATCATGTACAAGCCCCCTACTGGCTGTTTGTGTGAACCCGGCACGAAAGTCTGATCCCCTCACCGAGTCCCCACCGCTTGTGATCCGTGGTCTTGATCGCTTCCACCGAAGGGTTGCCTGTGGACGGAGGACTTTCCACGCCTATCCTTTTTAGAGACCGGTGCGACCTCTTCTTTCTCTGTCCTGGTGTAACCTGCACCACGTACTTCCAACCGTCCAGAGTTTTAATACTAGGAATACCTCTAGTTAACACTGCAGTACAAAGCAATCTATCCTATTTTTGCTACACATCACTGTCACACATTTTGATCATTATCCAGAGCGCACATCCAGCAGGGCACGGCATAAATAGTAAGATAGCAAACGGGACTGAGTGTGCTGATAACATGTAACAAACCAGTGGCCATCCTGGAACAAAACTATTTACAAACAACTAAGCACAGGTCCCTTCAGCAAACCGTTCGAACCTCTGAACTTGAGATACTAACAGAAGAGGCAGTGCAAACCTCCTATCAGGTGGAGGACCCCTTGCCTAACGCTAATGCAAGCACTCCGTCCCAACTTTGTCTGGCACAGTAAGTTGTAGTGCAGTGGCTGTAAATATAGGCAGACACATCCCGTACCATCTAATAACAATAATAATAACCATTGATGTAAATCCAACAATAAAGAGCCGAATAAATAGAAAGACAAAACACTTGGGTAGAGACTGTCCTGATGCAGTTAAATAATCATGCCTATCACAAGAACAAACACAAAAAAAAGGAAAAAGTTCAGTCCCTGCCCCCCCTCTCAAACCCGTATCTTAAGAGCCTATCCATGGAGCTTTCAAACTTCGCACCTGCACAACATAGGACAGCTAACAGAGAGTCCAACAAATGCTGGAAGCCTCTTCTGGAGAATGGAAAGTTTTTAACCGTGCATCAACTGTAATCCGAGGGAAGCGGGGTAATCAGGGCTTAACGAGCTCCTCCGAATGTTGTCGGAAGATTCTTCTCCGACCTGAATCAGATCGCGTCGTCTTTGCTGGTAGCAGCAGCAAAGTCGGGGAAGAATGAATGCTGGCTCCATCCTTTGATTCGTCTAGGCCCCGCATCCATCAACCCTTGGACGTCACTGAAGGTTGTGAAACCTCACTATCATGTGCAAACATGAAATCTTGAGGTCTGGACCCGGGAGCCATGTGTGCCCGCTCCACTTGACACGCGCCCGCTTTGGTGGACAGCTGTGTGCTGGGGAATCAGGACTCCAACACGAACTTGGTTGGTTTGTCCCGCTCAGGTTCTTTTTGCAGCCAATAATCCCAGGTTTGTTTGCGTCGGCCTCGTATCGATAATCCTGGAAGCCGCTCGGTCAGCCTGTTTGTCGCTGTTTTTTTTCCAAAGCAAGCAAGACCCTATCAGCACAAGTAACCATTTTTCCACCACTAAAATCTCGGCTGTCTCCGCCTCACTGACACGGTCAGTGGACTTCTTTCAAACCTGATAGATATTTAGTGATATCGTGGCAGCAATCTTTTCTAGTTTTTAACATCCACATAATATAGTAGGTATGTATCTTTCATTCTTCTCTCGAGTTGTTTTTAGAAGGCATTTTAAAACCCGTAGTTGGACGCAAAAAATCGTCCAAGAGACATCACTCAGAGTAGTCACCTACTCGATTTTCCGTGATATTTATCCCCAAAAAATGCCACCAAAATAAAAAATGCTAATTATGTGTAGGATGAGGGTGCCAGAGCTCCAACCAAAGCGTGGCTACTCAGTCGCTTGCCATCACCGAGTCCTATTTTGTCGTTTTTGTTGTTCTAACTGAATGATCCCTTTTCTCTCTCCCTGTCTATGGCATGGTATGAAGACGTGGCCAGGTTTCTCGTCTCCAGAAGACCAGGGACTCTATAGCTTTCTTGTGTTTGTTCTGGACCACACGCGTGGAGGATTGGATCATCAACAACCGGGGCGGCAGGATCTGTCATCCCGGCAGAAGCACCACAAGTTGGCGGGACTCTGCTGATAATGCGGAAAACGGAGGGTGAAGCTTTTCCTTGACATTGTGTGGTCTTACAAAAAGACTGTCCTGCCAACCACTACTTTGATCTCCTTGGATACAAGCACCTTCCACCCGAGGACTGAGAAACCTCTCACATCTTTGGTGGAGGACAGGACGTTCCACCCTCATTTTTTTAAAGAACAAGACATACATAAATACAATCTAATTGGGTTTATAAACACAGCCAGACACACGACAGTAAGTTTATGAACAGAGAATGAGTAGTCCCAAACTGTTTTGGACTGACTCTCTGGAATTCCTTTACTCCATCTGGTGCAAAGAAGAGCGTGTGTACACCACCTGTTTTTCTAATCAAAGTCCATAAAACATCAATCTACTATCTAATTGCTATCTACTATCTATCTCTATCTATCTATCTAGATCTATCTACTATCTATCTACTCTATCTATCTATCACTCTATATCTATCTATCTATCTATATACTATCTACCTACTATTATCTACCCCTATTTCCTAACTTGCAACACCAATTGACATATTTAAAACAGAATATGGTAGATATCATTTTGTTTGAAATCAATCAGATACTCATCCATCATTTGAAACTGCAGTATGTAGATTTACATCTGAAGCTGGATCTTTATTATAGAACCAATTAGTGACAGTGTTTATTCAGTTTAAAAACCTCTCATCACAAGAAACGTCCATGTTGCAGTGAGATATTTTCTAATGAAAACATGTTTTCTTGTTAATTACTAATGACCAAATTATTCTAGCATAGCAAAGTAGTTTTTGTCGTTATAACTATGTATCATTCCAAAAAAAACAACAAACACAACCTCTGCTTACTACACAAATCAAATTCATAAAACGTCAATCTTATGTGCCACATTGACACAGATCAGCCTCAACCCAGATACAAGGCAGGCAAGGCAAGGCAGAGCGTTTATTTGGTATAGCACAATTCGTACACAAGGCAATTCAATGTGCTTAATACAGAGGCAAGGAAAAACATTTGCATTAAGAACAACATAAGCAATAATAATAAAGAGAAGTCTAAAAGAAAGCATCAGAACATTAAAACATTAAAACAGCATTTGAAAACAATCGCGATCAGTTAGAAAAATTATTTAAGTCTCAAGAGCAGCCTAGGCAGGATAAGTTTAAGATAAGTGCTAAGAGTTGGGGGCCTGATTTCAGTCCTGCTGGGATTTGTTCCAGTTGGAGTCATAACTGCTAATGCTGCTTCAACGTGTCTGGTTGAACGCTGTCTCACCTATCTGACCTAGTCATAGATCTCAGAGCCCTACGGGGTCTATATTCTACTAATTTCAGTTCATTTAATTATTGGGGCCTAAACCATTCAGTGATTTGAAACTAGTAGCAGAACTTTAAAATCTATCGTGGCTAACATGGGAGCAGTGTAAAAGACTTTAAGAACTGGGGTGATGTGTTCTGATCTCTTTGTTCTGGTCAAAACGCGAGCTGCTGCGGTTTAGAATGAGCTGCAGCTGTGGGTTGTACTTTGTTTGGGGAGTCCCAGTAAAAGACCATTACAGTAGTCAAGTCTACTGGAGAGTGAAAGCATGGAGCACGCTCGCTGATCGGTTTTGGGACATAAAGCCTAAATCTGGGAAATGTTCTTAAGTGGTAGAAGCTGTTTTGTGACTGATTTTTATGTGAATCTGTTGAAGGTCAAGATCTGAGTCTATCAACAGCGCAAGTTTCGGACTTGGTCTTTAGTTTAGAACATAACCAAGGTTGTTATGACACCAACCCTCTTCTCTTTATTGCAAAAACAATGTACCTCATTTTTTTCTTGATTTAACTGAAGAAAATTTTTGGTTCATCCAATTTGTGACTTGCTCAGACAGTTACATACAATGACTCTATAGGACTGCATCAGGGGACAGCGCAAGATATATCTGTGTGTCAATCTTCGCATAACTATGATAGGTGACATTAGAATTCGCAGAATTTGACCGCAAAGCAGCAATAATAGGCTGAACAAAAGGGGTCCCCAAGGGGTCCAAGAAATACCCCTGAGAACCCACATGTTCACAAGCACCGCAGTGAAAATCAGCTACTGTATACATATAACATAATTTTCCTTTCCAATTCAATTTTTCATGTTGTATCTTTAATAATATATAAATATTGTTACAATAACAGCATGTTGATTTGATAAATTAAAAACTATGATTTGACATATAAAAACGTACAGAAAACGAATGTGGTAAATGTCAGCTACCCTGTCCTTGTTTTCAATTTCAATTTGAACTGTTGTATATAGCGCCATATCATAAACAAAAGTTATGCTAATGACACTTTTCATGCAGAGCAGTCTAGACCATACTCTGTTAGGTACATACTGAGCAGCCCCCGGTTGGGATGGGTCTAAGAGAGAGGCTGACGGTTTTAATGAAGAAATTGAAATAATATTTGATGAAGTCGATGGGAGAAAAACAATCTAATATATTATCAGGTTTTAACAGGTTTTTCATCAGCATATTTTCAGGTGTCATTGGTTTCTCACACAGCCTTTAATCAAGACGTTTTGATACTTGTCTCTCGCACAAGCAGGAAAATTAAACTAATAAAATGTCAACCATCATTGTCAGTTTTTCTATCTGATGTCTCGTTAGGTATGGCGGATCTGGTCTTTGTTAATAACACATATGGTTTCATTTAATACCAATGAAACTGACTCAAATGTTCTAACATGGATTTAAAAAAAGATGTTTTGTGTACTCAGTTTTGTGGTTAATTGTATGTATACTAAGCGTTGTAGTATGGACGGCACGCGGGATTGGGCAAGCTAAGAAATGCCAACTCAATTTGTCAGCCATAAGTACGGAACGGAGGTGTTGCCACACGATGTGGCCAGGAGGGCTGTTAACCCAATCAATATGTACTAATCTTACAGGGAGTGACACCCTCTGTCTGTAGACCCTCGGTTTCCATGAGGAAAACTTTAACAGGTAGAAAAAGGGGGAAGAAACCTCGGAAGAGCCACGAAGGAGGGATCCCTCTCCAGGACGGACCGACGTGCAAAGATGTCACTGTACAGAAAAATCAACACACAAACATATTGTACAATTAATAATAATGACTGATCAAATGAAGAAATGCAATGAATCACAATGAGATAAATGAATAAAAGATCAAAATTGACAATAAAGCAATGAAGAAAACAATGAATAGAAGTAAATGAATAATCAAATGAATGACATTTTCAATGAATGATGAAATGATTACAGTGACAGGGGAACCTGTGGATAGAAATAGAGGAGACAACAGAGTGCACAGCAAGCAGCAAATCATCAACTAACTATGAAATGTAATGGAGATATGGTAGCCAATAATGACAGTGGTATATGGTAGTGGAGTCAAGTCAGACCACAGCACAGCCACGATCCACGAGAACATGCTGGACCGACAGAGCAACAGAAACTCCGGGAAGAAGTTATTAGTAGTTAGTACAGTAGTTAGATGAAATGGACATGTAATGCACCCGACGAATGTTCGTCCCACGCACCCCTGATGCGTGCGAGGAGAGAGGAGGACAGAAAAAAAAGAGTTTTCAGAAGGAGATGTGACGCATCGTTAACCAATACCACCCTGCCTGACTAGGCATAACCCTGAGAGAGAGAGAGAGAGAGGGGAGGAGGGGGGCCAGCAGTCTATCCGTTAATGGCGCATAACTAAGGGATGACCTGAGGCCAGCCCTGACTATAAGCCTATCAAAAAGGAAAGTCTTAAAGTCTATTCTAAAGGGTGTACCGTGTCCTGCCTCCTGAACCCAGAAGGTGAGTTTGTTTCACAGAAGAGGAGCCTGATATCTGAACTAGTCTGCTTCCTAATCTAATGTTGGAGACTACTAGGAAACCACAGGAACCCCCTGCTCCTGAGAAGCGAGTGTTCTAGAGGGGTACTAAGGTATTATGAGCTCTTTAGATAGATGGTGCCCTGACCATGAAGAGCTTTGTAGTAAGGAGAAGAAATTTAAATTCGATTCGAGAATTTAACAGGTAGCCAGCAAGGAAGCCAAAATGGGAGAGATGTGAGCTCTGATCTTGGTTACTGTCAACACACGTGCACAGCATTCTGAATTAACTGCAAAGTCCTAAGAAGACTTATTAGCAAGCCTGAAACAAAAGTTACAATAGTTCCAGCCTTAAGAAGTAATCTGCGTGGGATAGTTCGCAGTGAGAGATCATGGTCGATTAGCATGTTTACATAAGTGGAAGAATGAAGTCCTCTGAAATTTTTGTTTTATGTGGAGTGGTGAAAGGACAAAATCCTGATCAAAAACAACCCAAGATTCTTACAGTGGAGCGGAGGCCAGGGGACCATCTAAAAGTAGCTAAGTCCGCTAAGAAAGAGGTTTCTGAGGTGTTTTGGGTCCAATTACAAGAAACTTCGAGTTTTGTCTGAATAGTTTTTTCTTCATCAGGCTTGACGATAAATATAATTGGGTGTCGTCAGCATAACAATGAAAATTGATAGAGTGATTCCTAATAAGTTTCCCGGAAGGAAGCATATATAAACTGATAGAAGTGGTCCAAAGTACAGAACCTTATACTTCTGTGGAATCTGTATCGGCACTCGTTGTAGGAGTTGGATGCTGAAACAGAAGAAGTACTCAAAACCATTACATGGGACTTTGTGCCGGGGGGTTTTTGGTTGGGTGCACTGCACTAACCTGTGTTGACAGTTGATTGCTGATTGACTGAAGGTGTGTTTCATGGGCCAGGTTTCTACACAGGGATCCAAGCGACCAGCTGAGTAGGCACAGCCTCATTCTCTTTACCAGATCAGCAAATGATATTCACTTCCCCCTGAAGTTTAGAAAAAGAATGATGCCATAACAGTAACAGTGACTGTGCGGTGCAAAACAACGATATGAACTGAATTAAATCTACCCACCGCACAATGAAAAAGAATTATGTTGATGTTCCCTCTGATGTCCTTTGGTTGCTGCTCTCACGTTGCAAAATGAGTTTGCTGATGACAGATAGACACTACGTAAAGGAAAAGCTAAACTAGTTAGTTGAGTTTATCCATGCACTAGCAGTCCTAGAAACTAACTCTGCCAGACTGGGAGCTGCCTTTAACTTTAGTACAGAGGCTTTGGATAAGATCACCAGGCAGCAGCGCCTTACCCGTGTCTGAATAATTTACATGTTACTTATCGTCCTCCGTTCCGCTCTCTCTTTCAGTTTAGGCTGTCTCTGTGATGGACTGAGGTTTTCATTTCCAGATGTTCTGGATTCACACCTCACCACTTACTTACACAATTAAGGCAAAGTGATTTGTGTATATTGTGGCTAGTTAATAAAACAGAGTTTTTTTTATCAGTTCAGTCTTAACTTGTTATATGATAGAATAAGTATAGAATACACAACGTGTGCTTAGGCTGAAAAGTCCCTCACAGTCTTGAGAAAGACTATTCATGTCAAAAAGCAAACGGAAGTTAAATTGGAGAGAGCGAGGGGTGATGGAGAAAGAAGAACCTCAGGAAGAAGTAACATGGCCAGAAGGAGGGAGAGAAGAAATGTGAGAAACACCACCCGAGGCATGGCAGCAAATGTAGATGAATTTATTTTCTCCACATATAAAATGTACGTATATTCACGTCCGGCCTAATTACAAAATTCACACAAAAGCAAACAGTTTGGTCTTCATACTATCGTCAGCATATGGACAGGTTAGTCACCTTTACTATAACAACATGCGTGTATAAAAAGTGTATTTCTCACACACAGAGCAATTTGTTGCAAGCTGTTCCTGTCGTGTCTGTCTGTCTGTCGGGCTGTCCTGTCTTCTGCTGTCTGTCCCCGTCTGTCTGCTGTCGGTCTCTGCTGTCTTCATACAAGCTGTGACACTCCGGTGACTGCATCATCTGTTGGTGTCCTCCTCGCTTTAAAACAAACGCTGCAGCGACAAAGTGCAAAAACAACAAATACAAATACAATTCAATATTCTCATTCACAGGTCTGTTATTTCTGATCATTTTTCTGGGATGAACTCTCTTATTACACACAGAATTTAATTGTTTCCACTTTGAATGTCATTGATACCTGCTATGACAGCAACCGAAACTAACGTGTTTACACAAACAAGTAAAGTCTCTTATCTATAATGAATGAAGAAACTATTCTAAAAAAATCATGGACAAATAACGTTTGACTGCGCTGGTTGTTGGGTCCTGAACAATACTAAAGTACTGGCCTAGTTTAAAAATATCTGTACATGGGGCATGTTGCGTTGACATTTTGACCGGTATTGCTGTTTTCTTTTTTTGGGCACATTAAGCACAATAGAAAGAAAATAAGTCACTGATCGTAATCCTGATTTGGGACAGAAATCCACCAAACAGAGATTACTAAGTTAAGAAAGTGTCTCAGTTAACAGATCGCCCTCTACACTTTCAGTATTAGCATCAACAGCTTAGTTTCTTTCATCTGGTGCATGTTTGACTTTTCATAATGTTTATTTTCTTTCAACCCCTTTTTACAATAACATTTTCAACAAATAAACTGAGATTATGATTGACAATTGTGCTGTAACCGTGTGTCTGTAAAGGGGAACACAATAAATTGTCTGTGGTAAACAGGCTCAGTATACTGGTACTATACTTATATGTACTGTAGGTTGCCAGTAAAAACATGCGTGACCATTGTAATACGTACATCACATCAGAGATCAAGTAAAGGGACATGATCTCAATAACTAAATAGGTAACATGGATGGAGTGGCGGCTGATTATGAACACATATAGCAAATAATCTGCTTGGACATTGACACAGAAATCTCATCTCTGGTTATAACGCCATTATTGAGGAGACTCCTGGTTTTTTTCTGCTGCATGCAGAGGTCCTGGACAGCGTCAACAGTCCTGTTTAACAAAGATATTTTTTTTTGCTGGATGGACAACTTTTTGTGGATATGAAGTGACGTGTGTGTGTGCGCCATGCGAGTACACACCACAGCACAAGAACGTAATACGTATACAAAATAGTTGCTTTAAAGCTTCTTCTGTGTCGCTGTATAGTCGGTTTTCAAACCTCAGGTGGCTCAAGAGTTGCCCGCAGTAATAATTCTATCTTACCTGTCATGAAACATCCAAAACTACAAACGTTGTGATTTTTCAGTCCATTACAACTTTGTTTCACTCGGCGCTCACTCACCTGTCCTGGTGCTCGGCTACCAGGATTTTACTAAGAATAAGATGCATCGATTCACAAACACATTAGATGGACAGCTATAATGGCTGCATATGTTTAGTGTCATAATGCCCCACATATAAAACTCTATAACCAAACCGCGAACCACAATGAACAAGGTAAGGGGAGTGGGGGTTGTGTTGATATACTTAATTACTGATGAAGAAAAAAAACATCCTTCAACCTTTCGTCTGACGAAACGATAAAGACTGCAACAAAACCTCTCAATTCAATATTTTATCCTTATAGAAACTTTGTGCATGGGTAGGTCAGCGGTCCAATGCCAGGGCAGCTTTGCTGCATGGAAGAGGTATTTTAATTTGGTATGGCAGGTGATATTATCGGTACACACATCACCTCAATTTAAGACATTTGATGAATGAACAATGAAATACTTGCTTCTTGTCTGCATTAACTTAAGCAAACTACAGCAATTACTCAAAGATAGACCATGGGACAGCCTTATCGTTCAGGAGGAAACTGTGAACAGCAACATTCTAAACTGTTTACCTTGTGATCAAGATCAGGGACAAATGATTGTCCGCCATGCCTTTCCGGTTCCAAAGTTCCTACTCCGCGTGCACTTTTTTGGTGTCTATTAAACCTTAAACCATAAATCATTGTAGGCTGTATTTTCCTCTTCCTTTTCTGTGTATTGTGCAAGAAAACAACCGAAAAGCAAAGAACAAACATAATACAGGGCTTGGCAAGACAAAACCACGCCCTGGCAGTTTAAATATCTGACTCAGGGGTGCAGGACTAAGGGTAAGCTAAGAACTATCTATAAGCAGTTTAGTTGAATTGAAAAACTAAACTGGCACCACCAAACACCTGAACCGCTAGATGGTCTTTAGAGTAACTCAGTCACACTAGTTTTCCCTTGGTGTTCTTTGGGCCAGGTGTCTTCGAGATCAAGCACTTTGTCTTGTTAGTAGCTCACAGTAGTTTAGCCGTCCAGTTGTCTTGATTGGCGGTATGCTGGTCAAGGTCATGAATTCCTATCAGACCCTAATGCACAAAAAGCAGCGTAAGAAAGGATTCATGAGATTGATGAAATGAAGACTAGGTTGTGCAAAGGGAAAAAAGAAAAAAAATGAAATAACAACACGGAGACAGCTGCTTGCGAATCCGAACGAACCTTTACTTTTACTTTTCACAACCTTTTATACCCATTCTTACATCATTCTTACATCACTGTTACATAGTAAAATCACCAGATCTGGACCCAAATGTCCTGTACTTTCTTATAATCACATATCCGTGTTCTGAGCGTCACGCGAACATAATATTGTCTATGTGTTTCCCATGAGCCTGCATGGTGTGTGTGTGCGCGCTCGACTCCTTAATCTTGGTCAAGGCCAATCTGAAAACAGACTGGCTGAATGTTATCAGGTGGCATAGAAAACATTCAATACTGTCCTAGCTGTGTAATCTGTGTGTCTGTGTGTTTGTGCGTTTGTGCGTTTTTTGTGTGCCTTTATCATGTTCCATTCAAAAGTCCATATGTGTCACACAGAACACCACATGAACAAGGCTTGTGGATATGTATATATATTTAGATTAGCACCAAAAAATATCATTATTGCCATCTCCAAATAAGCACGGCACTCAATAAGTGCTGAAACAACATGCACAAGTGTGAAGTGCGCTCAGTGTTAGCTAACTTGGCTAAGAAGCTTTTCTTTTGACTGTTTTTTTTTTTTAATGTGTTTATTAATTTTCTTCATGAACAGACATACAAAAGACAGGACCAGACAAAACAGCAAAACCACACAACAACTACAGCAACAACAACAACAAGCTGGGAATAGCAATACAAAAACCCAAACCAATCAGAAGCTTTGACTTTCAAAGTGGAATACAACATTGATGGTATGATGGGTCCTCATGCAGTTAGGTAGTTTTCTGGTAGTACAGCATTCTGATAATATTCACAATTAATGAACCATCAATTTACAAAAGAATATTAACCCTCTGGGGACTAAGCCATTTTCAGCTTCTTTTTACTTCTTTAACATTTGGGCTTATAAACAGTACTTTAGGTATATGAAAAGTAGATTTTTGTCATTTTTTACTCAAAATCACACCTCAAACAGTACTAGTGAAGGGTTTTTGAATGAAAATATTATTTTTCAGTCCCTTTGCTGCCTAGTAACATTTTCTCATTTGTTGACTGTGCTTGCAGTCTGCCGAACATCTATTTTTCGATTGGTCTTTTACGCAGTGGAATAGAACAGTGTGGACAGACTGCAGTTCTCCATCTTCAGCCGTATCTCAGGAAAACAGTGCAAAAAAACACATCTCTCTATCATAAACTGTTTCGGAGATATGTACAACTTTACACTTTTAGGCGGATCTGCCCAATCCTTTCGCAGAGGGTTAAGGAAAAAGATTTCTTTTTGTTGCCCTTTAAAAGGCTGGGCCATATGTTTGACACCCCTGCTATAGAAGTTTGATGTTCTCAGTGATGTTATCAGTAATGTACCATGAAGTTCAGCAGGTCTCCTAGCTACTTTCGCTCTCCAAGTCATTCAACTACCATGGGAAACATCCACACTGTCTTGAAGCTTCAACACAATTTCCACAAATATTTCAAAAATGGTAGCATACTGCAGTGTCATTATAGTTTACGATTCCAAAAAGTGGAAAGAAACTTCAGTTTGACTGTAATGAACACCCAGAATGCTCATCCACGACATGAACTGGCAATGAAGAGTTCTCTTTGGCACTCTGTTTCTACTATTCTTTAACTTTTTTTACTCAAACTTTCATGAGCAGCAGCTTTGTGTAGTCTTGAGATTACTGTCCTCTAGTGAGGTTGACTGTAATGTAGGGTGACTTTGTTACACTATTAATAAAATGCCCTTTTTTATGTAATATTTTTATTACATTTTCTGACATGAACACAGATAACAAACAACAAAACAGCATGGCCACAAAAACAAATCTCTGACTACTTGTTGTGTGGTATAGACAGTACAATACACTCGAGAAAATCTTCTCCCTATATTAATAAGCTGTGAGAGTATCACTCTGAGGATGTGGGAGGCAAGTATATGCACATAGACATATATACACAATCACACATATACATAAGGAAACGCTCAGTCCTATTACATTAATTATAGCGATGCAGCAAATACATATCTGTAAAGAAAGAAAAGTAATAAAGAAAGAAAAGTAATAGAGATAATAATGTCAGTTTAGAGAATAATGCTTTTTTTGTTTTGTTTTGTTTTAAATTAAAATTAATTAAAAAATAATTAAAAGTAAATTAATGTCCGACCTTATGACCCGAAACATCAGTTAGCCAGTTTCCTTCGTTGCCATCTATCATCCCTTTTAATACAATGGCTGTGAGTCTCTTACCTGCATATTTAAAGAAAGGGGTCCAAATCTTACAAAAATCAACCATCTTACATTTGAATCTTTATGTTAAGTATTCCATTGGTAGTAAGTCAAATATCAAATCAAATCAAATCAAAT
>NC_040031.1:21995420-22013947 GCF_000972845.2 Larimichthys crocea | reverse complement strand
CTTTGTGTGCAGCCCTGTAAGGTGAGGTAGGGGCGGGAGGGGGGGCGCATTAGTAATGCGCATCTAAGCAATATATTTTCCGAGCGCAAAGTGAGAATACTGAGCAGCCTTCTTTCAAATCAAATTAAGTTTGCTAGCAATTTTACCCCAGTACTCCTCAACATGGATATATGTCCATATACAGTGCCTATAGCTTCCTACTTCCACTTGACATTTGGAACACTTTTCAGACAAACTTGGGTTCATTCTGTGTCTGAGCTGTGGTGTGATCTGCAAGCGATGTAATATTCTAAACTGGGTCTCTCTGGTTCTGTTATATATGGAGAGCTCTCTAGCTAACCGCCATATTTCCAACCATGTAGATTCATCTATTGTAAGATTTAAATCTGCATTCCATTTGCATTAAAGATACACTAAGTTCATATTGCTGGCAGAGTTGAGATCAGCATATCTCTGACCAAGAACTGCTTTCTGGCCTCTATCAAGAAGTAAACGTTCCATCTTCCGGCAGTCAAAGTCATGTCTGCTTTGATTCTGAATGAAGCTGCAGATTTGCAGATACCTGAAGAAGTTACTGGGGAGACCATATTTCTGTCGGATTTGTTCAAATGTAAGCATCACTACTCCTTTATCAAATATATGTCTCAGCGTTAAAATCCCCCTCTCCTCCCATATCTTAAATCCCATGTCAGAGGCAAAATCTATGTTCCCGTATATAGGAGCTATATTTGGGACAGCTAAGCCACCCTGCTCTACAGACATTTGCAACTTGGCCATTTTTAGTCGTAGTTTCTTTCTGTTCCATATAAATGAACTGATCCAGCCTTTTACTCTTCTAATTATTTTATTATTATAAAAATAGGGACCATTTGAAAGATGTAAAGAAGTCTTGGAAGAATTTCATTTTGGTAAGCTTCTTCCCTCATTGCCGTGGAAGATGTCGGCCATCTGTCCAGGTCGTCACATACTGCTTCAGAGGTTCGTTGGCCTTGTACAGTTGCTTCGCTGCTGATGTGATGGGATCCCAGATAAGTAAGCCTGTGGGTCCATTAAATGGCGGAGAGCCGAGATGAGTTGCCGTCGGCATACTTCAGACTTAGAAAAATGTATTTTATACCCTGAGAATTTACTAAATTGATTCATTATCTTAAAAACAGCTGGTATAGATTTTGTTGGGTTAGTTATAAAAAGCAATATATCATCAGCATATAAGGCTATTTTATGATCTTTCTCACCAACTGAAATTCCAGTGATATCTTGGCTATTTCTTATAGCTACTGCAAGGGGCTCGATTGCTATAGCAAACAACAAGGGATAAAGGCCATCCCTGCCTGGTTCCCCTGACCAAAGGAAAGTAGGTGGAGCTGGCCTTTGATCCACAGCCCACGCGCCTGTATTAATCAACTTAACCCAGCTGCTGAAAGCATCTCCAAGCCCAACGCATTCCAAGTTGTAAAAAAGAAAGTGCCCACCATCAACCTGTCAAAGGCTTTTCAGCATCTAGACTTATTATCTACTGGACCAACAGCTGATGCGACAACTGAATTACATTTAACAACAACCTTCTCTATATTGTTACAGGAGTTCCTGCCAGTAATGAACCCTGTCTGATCAGTGTAAATAAATGGAGGGCAGAACTCTCTCAAGACAGCCGCACAAAAATTTTGGATAATATTTTAAAATCAACATTTAGGAGACTAATAGGTCGATATGAAGAGCATTCATCAGCTGGTTTTCCTTTTAAGTATGAGACAATATTGGCTTCTGTAAGTGATCAGGTAAAGAGCCTTTGTTAAATGAGCTCTGATTTAAAATCTTTATAGAACTCACTGCTGTCTGGGCCTGGAGACTTTGCTGATTGTAAGGTCGCAATGCCTCTAGAATTCCTGCTTCATAATTGGTCCATTCCAGTTTTGCCATAAATTTATCAATCAAGTCATGTGCTTCTGGGGGCCTTCACTGCTATATAACTGGCTATAAAATGCCTCTAAAAAACCTTACAGATATTAAGTGTGGTCAGACTTACATGTCCTTCTTTACTTTAATTGTCTGAGAGCCAGTCTCTTGTTCACTAGTCTTGCAAGATACTTACTTGGTTTTATTACCATACTCATATAATCTTTGTTAGCGAGTCGAATACTCTGCTCGTCAGAGTGAGCAAGAATTCAGAGATGTTCTTGTGCCAGCATTGCTTTCAATTAATTCAGAGGGGTATTTTGCATATGTCTTCTCCAGATCAGCGAGTTCGCCTTCTAATTTTCTTTGGGCTTCTAAAGATTTTGTTGTTTACTTCTAGTATAGGGATAATAAGGCCTCTAGCATAAAACCTTACATGTTTCCCAAAATATTATGGAGTTATATCTGGGGTTTTATTTATTTCATAAAATATGTTGAATTCTGATTTAAAGTAAGAAATAATTTGGGATCTCGTAAGTGTGTTAATTGACACCTCCAGGAATTAAAGAGCACGTTCTCTCGGTAAAGAGCACTGTAGTATTGTGTGTGTCACAATGCATTCGCGGATCCCAAGCAACAGGGAAAGCATTAACTTAGGGATACAAAAATGTATTCTAGAGCTACCTCTTCACGCCTGGAAAGTGCCTCTTTGTAGATGGTGTACAGTTCTCTACTTCTCTCCTCCTCCACCCTCCCTAGGATCTGCGGCTCCTGTCAATAGGGGTTTCAAGTGGCGTGAGCCCCCCCCCCACAATACACTTCAGTTTCGTTCAGCAACTCCAGAATGCCTTCTGACAACGCTCGTGGGTGAGTGGGAGGCGCATAAACATTGTTGAGATGTATTTTCCCTCCCGCGACCTTCTTTTTATCTACCGCCACTACTGTCCTTACGCGGTTCACGTTTACGGGAAGTTGTCTTATTTATCTGTACACCCCTCTGCTGTTTGTGTGAGGAGAATGTCCTACCCAGTCCGTCACCGCTTAAGTGTGGTCTTGATCCTTCAAGGGTTTCCTGTGGCGGAGCTTTCCACTCCTTCCTTTTGGGGTGGTCTTCTTTCTCTCACTGGATGTGAATGCCCCGTCCTTCCACGTCCAGAGTTTAATACTAGGAATCTCATAGTTAAATAGTACATAGCATCTTTTTTTTGCTACTCATCACTGTCACACATTTTATCATTATCCATAGCCCACATCCAGCATGGGCAGCATAAATAGTATATAGCAACGGGACTGAGTGTGCTGTAACATGTAACAAACAGTGGCCATTCCTGGAACAAAACTATTTACAAAAACTAACACTAGGTCCTTCACAAACCGTTCTAGAACCTCTGAACTTGAGATCCTAACATAGAGAGCAGGATCAAACCTCCTTTCAGGTGGAGGACCCCTTGCCTAACGCTAAATGCAAGCACTCTCCCAACTTGTCTGGCACAGTAAGTTGTAGTAGCAGTGGCTGTAAAATAGGCAGACACCATCCCTACCCATCATAAGTAACAATAATAATAACCATATGTAAATCCAACAATAAAGCCGATAAAATAGAAAGCAAAAACACAATTGGTAGAGAACTGGTCCTGATGGCAGTTAAATATCATCCTATCACAAGAACAAACACAAAAAAAAGGAAAAAGTTCAGTCCTGCCTCTCAAACCCGTATCTTAAGAGCCTCTCATGAGCTTCAAACTTCCACCTGCACATCATAGGACAGCTACAGAGAGTCAACAATGCTGAAGCCTCTTCTGGAGAATGGAAAGTTTTAACCGTTCATTCACTGTAATCCGAGGGAAGCGGGGTAGATCAGGCTTAACGAGCTCCCTCGATGTTCTGGAGCTTCTTCCGTACCTGATCAGATTCGCGTCGTCTTTCTGTGTAGCAGCAGCAAGTCGGGAAGAAGTGAATTCTGGCTCCATCCTCTTTGATTCGTCTAGCCCGCATCCATCACCCTTGACGGTCACTGAAGTTGTGAAACCTCACTATCATTGCACGATGGAAATCTTGAGGTCTGGGGACCCGGGAGCCTGTGTGCCCTCTCCAACTTGACACCGCCCGCTTTGGTGTTCAGCTGTAGTAGCTGGGGAATCCAGGACTCCACGAACTTTGTTGGGTTTGTCCCCTCCAGGTTCTTTTGCAGGCCAATAATCCTCAGGTTTTTTGCGTCGGCCTCTGTTATCATAATCCGAAAGCCGCTCTGTCAGCTGTTTTCGCTGTTTTTTCCAAAGCAAGCAAGCACCTATCAGCATCAATAGACCCATTTTTCCACCACTAAAATTCTCCTGCTCCGCCTCACTGACACGGTCAGTGACTTCTTTCAAACTCTGAGAGATATTTAGTGATATCGTGCAGCATCTTTTCTAGTTTTTCATCCATCATAATATGTAGTATGTATCTTTCTTCTTCTCTCGAAGTTGTTTTAGAAGGCATTTTACCCGTAGGTTCGCAAAAATCGGTCCAGAGACATCACTCAGTAGTCACTCACTCCGATTTTCCGTGATATTTATCGCCACCAAGAATAAAAATGCTAATATTGTAGGATGAGTGTGCCAGAGCTCCAACCAAGCGTGGCTACTCAGTCGCTTGCATCACCGAGTCCTATTTTGTCTTTTTGTTGTTCTACTGATGATCCCTTTCTCTTCCCTGTCTATGGTCAGGTATGAAGACTTGGCCAGGTTTCCTCTCCAGAAGACCAGGGAACTCTATAGCTTTCGGTTTGGTTCTGGACCACGCGTGGAGGATTGGATCATCAACACACCGGGGCGGCAGTGATCTGTCATCCCGGCAGAAGTTCACCACAGTTGGGACTCTGCTGTAATGCGGAAAACTGGAGGGTGAAGCTTTTCCTTTGACATGGTGGTCTACACACAGACTGTCTGCCAACCACTACTTGATCTCCTTGGATACAAGACAGTCTTCCACCCCGAGAGACTGAGAACCTCTCACACTCTTTGGTGGAGGACAGGACGTTCCACCCATTTTTTTAAAGAACGAAGACATACATAAATACATCTAATGTGGGTTTATGAAACAGCCAGAACAGACAGTAAGTTTAGAAGCAGAGATGAGTAGTCCAAACTGTTTGGACTGACTCATTTGGATATCCTTACTCCATCGTGGCAAAGAAGAGCTGTGTACACACCTGTTTCTACTCCAAAGTTCCATAAAACAATCTATCTATCTATCTATCTATCTATCAGCTATCTACT
Source organism: Larimichthys crocea (assembly GCF_000972845.2). Taxonomy (NCBI): domain Eukaryota; kingdom Metazoa; phylum Chordata; class Actinopteri; family Sciaenidae; genus Larimichthys; species Larimichthys crocea. The sequence continues at coordinate 22,008,791 of NC_040031.1, read as the reverse complement.
ATCTATCTCTATCTATCTATCTACATCTATCTATCTATCTATCTACTATCTATCTATCTATCTATCTATCTATCTATCTATCTATCTATCTATCTATCTATCTATCTTCTCTACCTCATTTCTAACCCCTTTTGCACACCATTGACAATTTAAACCAGAATATGATGATATCATTTTGTTTGAATCAATCAGATCATCTCATCATTTTGAAACTGCAGTATGTAGATTTACATCTGAGCTTGATCATTTATTATAGAACCATATTAAGTGCAGTGTTTATTCATTTAAAAACCTCTCATCACAAGACGTTTCCATGTTGCAGTGAGATATTTTCATAATGAAACATGTTTTCTTGTTAATTACTAGGATGACAAATTATTCTAGCATAAGCAAAGTAGTTTTGTCGTTATAACTATGTATCATTCCAAAAAAAACAACAACAACACCTCCTGCTTACTACACAAATCAAATTCATAAAACTTCAATCTTATGTGCCACATTGATCACAGATCAGCCTCAACCAAGGATACAAGGCAGGCAAGGCAAGGCAGAGCCAGTTTATTTGTATAGCACAATTCGTACACAAGGCAATTCATAGTGCTTTACAGAGGCAAGGAAAAACATTGACATTAAGACAACAATCAGCAATAATAATAAAGAAAGTTCTTTAAAAGAGCTCAGCCACATGAGCACGTGATAAATTTTTTGAACCTGGAATTTAAAAGTGCTAAGAGTTGGGGCTGATTCAGTCCTGCTGGGAGTTTGTTCCAGTTGTGACAGCATAACTGCTAATGCTGCTTCAACTGTCTGGTTTGAACTCTGTGCTCCATATCTGACCTGAGTCATAGATCTCAGAGCCCTACGGGGTCTATATTCTCTAGCAATGTTCATTTAATTTTGGGGCCTAAACCACCAGTGATTTGTAAACTAGTAGCAGAACTTTAAAATCTATTCTGTGGCTAATGGGAGCCATGTAAAGACTTAAGAACTGGGGTGATGTGTTCTGATCTCTTTGTTCTGGTCAAAACGCGAGCTGCTGCGGTGGAATGAGCTGCAGCGTTTGATACTTTTTGGGGGAGTCCAGTCAAAAGACCATTACAGTAGTCAAGTCTACTGGAGATGAAAGCATGGAGCAGCTCGCCTGATCGGTTTTGGGACATAAAGCCTAAATCGGGATAATGTTCTTAAGTTGGTAGAAGGGCTGTTTTGGTGACTGATTTTATGTGACTGTTGAAGGTCAAGATCTGAGTCTATCAACACGGCAAGGTTTCGGACTTGGTCTTTAGTTTGGAGAACATACCAAGGTTGTTACTGACACCAACCCTCTTCTCTTTATTGCCAAAACAATACCTCATTTTTTTCTTGATTTAACTGAAGAAAATTTTGGGTTCATCCAATTTTTGACTTGCTCAGACAGTTACACAATGACTCTATAGGACTGCAGTCACTGGGGACAGCGCAAGATATATCTGTGTGTCATCTGCAAACTATAATAGTGACATTAGAATTCGCAGAATTTGACCCAAAGCAGCATATATAGGCTGAAACAAAAGGGGTCCAAGGGGTCCAAGAACTGACCCCTGAGAACCCACATGTCACAACCCGCAGTGAAGAATCAGCTACTGTATACATCTATACATAATTTCCATTTCCATTAAATTTTTCATTTGTATCTTTAATATATAAATATTTACAATAACAGCATGTTTATTTGATAAATTAAAAACTATGATTTTTGTACATATTAAAACTACAGAAACTAAATGTGGTAAATGTCAGCATACCCTGTCTTGTTTTCAATTTCAATTTTGAATTATTATATTAGCGCCATATCATAACAAAAGTTATCTAATGACACTTTTCATGCAGAGCAGTCTAGACCATACTCTTTAGGTACATCTGAGCAGCCTGGTTGGGATGGGGTCTAAGAGAGAGGCTGACGGTTTAAATTATGAAGAAATTAAATGGAATAATTTGATGAAGTCGATGGGAGAAAAACAATCTAAATATATTATCAGGTTTTACAGGTTTTTCATCAGCATATTTTCAGGTTCATTGTTCTCCACACAGCCTTTAAATCAAGACTTTTGATACTTGTCCCCACAAAGCAGGAAATTAAACTCAATAAAATGTCAACCATCATTGTCAGTTTTTCTATCTGATGTCTCTTAGGTATGGCCGGATCTGTCTTTTTTATAACAACATATGGTTTCATTTAATACCAAAAAACTGACTCAAATGTTCTAACATGATTAAAAAAGATGTTTTTGTGTATCAGTTTGGTGGTATAATTTATTTTATAGCCCAACCGTCACAAAGTAACATTTGCCTCAGAGGGCTTACAATCTGTACAGGGAGTGACACCCTCTGTCTAGACCCTCGGTTCCAGTGAGGAAAAACTTTAACAGGGAAAAAGGGGTGGAAAGAAACTCAGGAAGAGCCACAGAGGAGGGATCCCTCTCCCAGGACGACGACGTGCAATGTATGTCACGTGTACAGAAAAAATCAAACACAAACATATTGTACAATTACACTGACTGAAAAGGACAATGAATCACAATGGAATGATAAAAATGACAATGAATCACAATTGAATGAGTAAATGAACAATGAATCACAATGAATGAGAAAGTGATTACAGAAGAGCAGTGGAACCTGTGATAGAAATAGAGAGACACAGATGCACAGCAGCAGCAAATCATCAACTAACTAAAACTGTAATGGAGATATGGTAGCAATAATGACAGTGGTAATATGTGTAGTGGATGTCAACAGACAACAGCAGCAGCCACGATCCATGAGAACATGCTGCATGACAGAGCACAGAAACTCCAGGGAAGAAGTTTTAGTTAGTAACATGTAGTAATGAAATGGACATGTATGCACCCCGAGCGAACATGTTCCGTCGCCCTGACGGCCGACCGTGCCGCCCCTGGATGCGCCCTGCCGATGTGAGAGAGAGAGGAAGACAGAAAAGAGAGTTTTCAGTAAGGAGATTGACTGCTCGTTACCATACCATGCCTGACTAGGATACCCTGAAGCGAGAGAGAGAGAGAGGGGTGGGGGGAGTCCCCCGCAGTCCTATACTTAATGCAGCATAACTAAGGGATGACCTGAGGCCAGCCCTGACTATAAGCTCTATCAAAAAGGAAAGTCTTAAGGTCTATTCTAAAGGTGTTGACCGTGTCTGCCTCCTGAACCCAGAAGGTAGTTTGTTTCTACAGAAGAGGAGCCTGATAGGCTGAAAGTCTGCTCCCAATCTACTTTTGGGACTATAGAAACCACAAGGAACCCGCGTCCTGAGAGCGAGTGTTCTAGCAGGGGTACTAAGGTATTATAGCTCTTTTAGAGTAGATGGTGCCTGACCATGAAGAGCTTGTAAGTAAGGAGAAAAATTTAAATTCATTCTAGAATTTAACAGGTAGCCAGCGCAAGGAAGCCAAAATGGGAGAGATGTGACTCTGATCTTGGTTCCTGTCAGAACACGGCGCACAGGCATTCTGAATTACCTGCAAAGTCCTAAGAGACTATTAGAGGAGCCTGAAACAAAAGTTACAATAGTCCAGCCTTAGAAGAATCTGCTTGGATACAGTGCGGTCTGGCGATCATGTTTACATAAGTGGAAGAATGCAGTCCTTGAAATTTGTTTTATGTGGATGTGTAAAGGACAAAATCCTGATCAAAAACAACTCCAAGATTCTTTACAGTGGAGTCGGAGGCCAGGGTGATCCATCTAAATAACGTAAGTCGCGCTAGAAAGATTTTCGGAGGTGTTTGGGTCCAATTACAAGAACTTCAGTTTTGTTCTGAATAGTTTTTTTTCATCAGCTTGACGATAAATATAATTGGGTGTCGTCAGCATAACAATGAAAATTGATAGAGTGATTCCTAATAAGTTTCCGAAGGAAGCATATATAAACTGAATAGAAGTGTCCTAGCACAGAACTTACTTTCTGTGGAATCTGTACGGCACTCGTTGTAGGAGTTATGCCTGAAACAGAAGAAGTACTCAAAACCAGTTTACTGGACTTGTGCCGGGGGTTTGGTTGTTTGCACTGCACTAACCTGTGTTGACAGGTTGATTGCTGATTGACTGCAAGGTGTGTTTCATGGTGCAGGTTTCTACACAGGGATCCAAGCTGCCAGCTGATGTAGGGCACAGCCTCATTCTCTTTAACCAGATCAGCAAATGATATTTCACCAATTCACCCTAGTTTAGAAAAAGAATGATGCCATAACAGTAACAGTGACTGTGCTTGGCAAAACAACGATATGAACTGAATTAATCTCCCGCACCAAATGAAAAGAATTATGTTGAGTTTCCCTCTGATGTCCTTTGGTTGCCTCTGCCTCACTTGTTGCAAAATGAGTTTGCTATGCACGATAGACAACGGTAAAGGAAAAAGCTAAAGAGCTAATTGTTGAGTTATCCAGGCACTAGCAGTCCTAGAAACTAACTCGCCAGACTGGGAGCTGCCTTTACACTTCTAGTACAGAGCTTTGGATAAGATACCACCAGGCAGGCGCCTTACCTGGTCATGAATAATTTACATGTTAACTTTAGTCCTCCTTCCCTCCCTTCTCTTGTCATGTTAGGCGTTCGTCTGTGATGGACGGAGGTTTTCATTTCCAGATGTTCTGGATTCACAACCTCACCACCTTACTGTACACAATTAAGGCAAAGTGATTTGGTATATTGTTGCTAGTTAATAATAACAGAGTTTTTTTTACAGTCAGTTCTAACTTGTTATAATAGAATAATTATAGGATACAACAACTGGCTTAGGCTGAAAAAGTCTCACAGTCTTGAGAAAGACTATTCATGTCAAAAAGCAAACGAATTAAATTGAGAGAGCGAGGGGTGATGGAGAAAGGAAAAACTCAGGAAGAAGTAACATGGCAGAAGGAGGGAGAGAAGAAAGTGTGAGAAACACCACCCGGAGGCATGGCAGCAAATGTAAATGAATTTATTTTCCTCACATATAAAAATGTACGTAATTCACTCCCGGCCTAATTACAAAATTCACACAAAAGCAAAACAGTTTGGGTCTTCAACTATCTGCATCATATTGGACAGGTTAGTCACCTTTACTATAACAGTACATGCTGTGATAAAAAGTGTATTTCTCACATCACAGAGCATTTTGGCAAGCTGTGTTCCTGTCTGCTGTCTGTCTGTCGCTGTCCTGTCTTCCTGTCTGTCTGTCCCTTCTGTCCTGTCGGTCTCTGTGCTTCATACAGCTGTGAACACTCCTGGTGACCATCATCTGTTTGGTGTCTCTCGCTTATAACAAACGCGCAGCTGACAAAGTGCAAAAACAACAAATACAAATACAAAGTTCAATATTCTCAGTTCCACGGTCTGTTATTTCTGATCATTTTCGGAAGAACTCTCTGTATTACACACAGAAGTTTAATTGTTTCCACTTTTGAATGTGTCAGATAACCTGCTATGACAGCCAACTCGAAATAATTACACAAACAGTAAAGTCCTTTATCTATAATGAATGAAGAAACTATTCTAAAAAATCAGTGGACAAAATAACATTTGACTGCGCGGGTTTTGGGTCCATGACAATACTAAAAGACTGGCCATTAAAATACTGTACATGGGCAGGTTGCGTTGACATTTTGACCGGTATTGCTGTTTTCTTTCTGGGCACATTAAGCACATAGAAGAAAATAAGTCACTGATCTGTAATCTGATTTTGGGAAAGAATCCCACCAAACAGAGATCTTAGCTAGTAAGAAAGTGTCTCAAGTTTAACAGATCGCCCTCTACACTTTCAGTATTAGATAACATAAGCTTATTTCTTTCCATCGGTGGGCATGTTTGACTTTTCATAATGTTTATGTTTCTTTCAACCCTTTTTTACAACATATTTCACAAATAAACTGAGATATGATGTGACAATTGGCTGTAGCCGTGTGTCTGTAAAAGGGGAACACATAAATTGTCTGTGGTAAACAGGCTCCAGTATACTGGTCTATCACTTATATGGTACTGTAGGTTGCCAGTAAAAACATGCGTGCCATTGTAATACAGGTACATCACATCAGAGATCAAGTAAAGGGACATGATCTCAATAACTAAATATAACATGGATGGATGGCGGCTGATTATGGAAATCACATATGCAAATAATCTGCTTGGACATTGACACAGAAATCTCATCTCTGGTTAATAACGCCATTATTGATGGAACTCTGTTTTTTCTGCTGCAATGCAGAGGTCCTGGACAGCGCAACAGTCCTGTTTAACAAAAGATATTTTTTTTTGCTGGATGACAACTTTTTTGTGGATATGAGACGTGTGTGTGTGCGCCATGCAGGTACACACACAGGCACAAGAACTTAATACTAATACAAAATAGTTGCTTTAAAGCTTCTTCTGTGTCTGCCTGTAAGTGTCGTTTTCAAACTCAGTGGCTCAAGAGTTGCCCGCAGATAATAATTCTATCTTACCTGTCATGAAACCATCCCAAAATCTACAACGTGTTTGATTTTTCAGTCATTACAACTTTGTTTCACTCGGCGATCACTCCAACCTGTCCTGGTGTCTCGGCTACCAGGATTTTACTAAGAATAAGATGCATCGATTCACAAACACATTAGATGGACATGCTATAATGGCTGCATATGTTTATGGTCATAATGCCCCACATATAATGAACTCTACAACTCAATACCGCTGAACCACAGATGAACAAGGGTAAGGGGAGTGGGGGTGGTGTTGATATAACCTTAATGTTACTGATGAAAGAAAAAAAACATGCCTTCAACCTTTCTCTGACAAGAACGATAAAGACTCAACAAACCTCTCAATTCAATTTTATCCTTATTAGAAACTTTGTCATGTAGTCAGCGGTCCAATGCAGGCAGCTTGCTTGCATGGAAGAGTATTTTAATTTGGTATGGCGGGTGAATATTATCAGTACACACATCACCTCATATTGAACATTTGATGAATGAAATATAAATCTTGCTTCTTGTCTGCATTAACTAACAAACTACAGCATTACAATCAAAGACACCATGGGTACACCTTATTCGTTCAGGGAGGAAAACTGTGAACAGCAACATTCTAAACTGTTTACCGTTGTGATCAAGATCAGGGACAAATGATTGTCGCCATGCCCTTTCGGTTCCAAGATACTTCCCCGCGTGCACTTTTTTGGTGTCATATTAAACCTTAAACCATAAATCTATTGTAGGCTGTATTTTCTCTTCCTTTTCGGTGATTTGTGCAGAAAACAGACAACCGAAAAGCAAAGAACAAACATAATACAGGGCTGGCAGAACAAAACCGACCTCCCTGGCAGTTTAATATCTGACTCATGGGGGCAGACTAAGGGTAAGCTAAGACTATCTATGAAGCAGTTAGTTGAATTGAAACTAACTGCACCACCAAACACACTGACCCTAAGAGGATTCTTTAGAGTGAACTCAGCACACTTAGTTTCCCTTTGTGGTTTCTTGGCCAGGTGTCCTGTCTCGAGATCTAGCACTATTGTCCTTGGTTAGGCTGCACAGTATTTAGCCGTCCAGTTGTCTGTTGGTGTAATGCGTCAGTCATGAATTCCTATCAGACCTAACTCACAAAAAGCAGCGTAAGAAAGGATTCATGAGAGTTGATGAATGAAGACTTAGGTTGTGGCAAGTGGAAAGTAAACATGTTGTAAGTTTCACGAACTGACCATGTAACAGAAAATAACAAACTGAGCAGTAACATGCAACGCAGAGCTGAATCAACTCTTCTTCTGGATTCTCACTAGGATCGGTAGCATCTCTTACCTAACCAGTCCATTTACAGGTATACCATGTATCCAAACTCAAACACAAAAGAAATCATCGACTTTATATAACTCTTAACGAAAGTTTAACTCGAGTTGAGTTTAAAGGAACTGTGTGTCACTCGGTGTTCAGGCATGCAGATACAAGCAATCTTCTCTCCGTAATCGCTGATGTTTTCTGCTGTACGATCTGAAACGTTGCTCCCATGCATCATGGGACATTTAGTAAAACTGAACTTCGCAAACTTTTCTCAAACGCCATGTGCAATGGAGTTCCAGATTGACAATGACTTGACTGACGTCTCCTGTGGCCTCTGTATCTTTATAGCTGCAATGAGTGAATACATGCTGTGATGAAAAATCCATTTCGAACAATTCGAGTAATTTTGCTCTCACGCAGCCCTCAACCACACACACACACACACACACACACACACACAACACACACACACACACCACACACACAGCCACTGTCCAATCAGTCAGCTTTGTCCTCTTCCTCCTTGGTGTGACTTTACTTGCCACCACAGGATCCCACTGCGCCACACCTCCTGTACCATGGAGACGCTCCCTTTGACCATCCCATCCCACGCTGGCTGCCGGCAACGCTGTCACAGCTTCACCTTGTCCCAGCTCAAAACTTTTAGTTCCGACCCACCCACGCCCCCCCAGGGTTGCACCACGGCGCTTCGTGTCATGCTGAACAGGCCGCCGCCCCCACTCTCCACACAACTCCTCCTTCTTCCCTGGGGTGGGTCCTTAATCTGTGCCTGAGCTAGCAAACAGAGACCGAGATGAGCAAGACAGTCAAGAGACAGATATAGAGACGCAAGTGAAAGAGACAGAGACATGGACAGAAATACAAACTGAAAAACATGTATAGTCATCTACCTAAAGGAATAGATGGTTCAGTAGAGCTGTGATTCTCTGTTAGCCTGGCTACAGTGCTGAAGAGAAATCTGTGGTTGTTCCTATTCTCCTCAATTAAAGAAGAGTAATAGGCTGCTCTGGCATTACGGAGAGCCTTCCTGTATGTTTTGAGATTATCTTGCCAGGCTAGATGAAATTCTTCCAGTTTAGTGGCACGCCATTTGCGTTCAGATTTACGTGCCTCTTACTTTAATTTACGAGTCTGCTGGCTATACCATGGTGCTAGCCTTCTTTGTTTGATTATCTTCTTTTTCAGAGGTGCAATAGAGTCTAGAGTTGTCCGTAATGAGCCTGTAATACTATCAACAAGATGGTCTATTACTTTGTAAAATATCACTTTGTGTCAGCCCTTAATTGTAGCTGGAGCATTATTAATCCATCTAAGCAATATATTTTTCCGAGCAGCAAATGTGAGAATACTGAGCAGCCTTCTTTCAAATCAAATTAAGTTTGCTAACAATTTTACCCCAGTACTCCTCAACATGGATATATGTCCATATACAGTGCCTATAGCTTCCTACTTCCACTTGACATTTGGAACACGACCTTAGACTAATAGGTCGATATGAAGAGCATTCATCAGCTGGTTTTCCTTTTTTAAGTATGAGACAAATATTGGCTTCTGTAAGTGATCTAGGTAAAGAGCCTTTGTTAAATGAGCTCTGATTTAAAATCTTTATAGAACTCACTGCTGTCTGGGCCTGGAGACTTTGCTGATTGTAAGGTCTGCAATGCCTCTAGAACTTCCTGCTTCATAATTGGTCCATTCCAGTTTTGCCATAAATTTATCAATCAAGTCATGTGCTTCTGGGGGCTCTTCACTGCTATATAACTGGCTATAAAATGCCCTAAAAACCTTACAGATATTAAGTGTGTCAGACTTACTATGTCCTTCTTTATCTTTAATTGTCTGAGAGTCAGTCCTCTTGTTCACTAGTCTTGCAAGATACTTACTTGGTTTATTACCATACTCATATAATCTTTGTTTAGCGAGTCGAATACTCTGCTCAGCTCTATGAGTGAGCAGAGAATTCAGAGATGTTCTTGTAGCCAGCATTGCTTTCATATTAATATCAGAGGGGTATTTTGCATATGTCTTCTCCAGATCAGCGAGTTCGCCTTCTAATTTTCTTTGGGCTTCTAAAGATTTATGTTGTTTACTTCTAGTATAGGAGATAATAAGGCCTCTAGCATAAACCTTACATGTTTCCCACAATATTGATGGAGTTATATCTGGGGTTTTATTTATTTCATAAAATATGTTGAATTCTGATTTAAAGTAAGAAATTAATTTGGGATCACTAAGTAAGTGTTAATTGAACCTCCAGGAATTAGAAGAGCACTGTTTCTCGGTAAAGAGCAACTGTAAAAGTATTGTGATCAGAAATAGAAACAATTCCTATATCGCAAGACACAACAGAGGAAAGCATTAACTTAGGGATACAAAATAATGTATTCTAGAGCTACTCTTATAAGCACTGGAAAAAAAGTGAACTCTTTAGATGTAGGATGTACAGTTCTCTATACATCAATAAATCCACCCTCCACCCTAGGATCTGCAGGCATCCTGTCAATAAGCGGGTTCAAGTGGCAGTGAAAATCCCCACCCACAATACAACATTCAGTTTCAAGTTCAGCAAACTCCAAGAATGCCTTTCTGACAAAATCAGTAGGGTGATTGGGAGGCGCATAAACATTAAGAATTGAGATGTATTTCCCATACAGCAGACCCTTAATTATTATATATCATCCACTACTGTCCTTAACGCAAGGGAAGTGTCTTATTTATCATGATACATACCCCTCTGCTGTTTGATGTGTAAAAAGAGAAAAAAGTCTGACCAACCCAGTCCCGCTTAAGTTTAAGATGTTCTTGATCCTTCAAATGGGTTTCCTGTAGGAGGGCGATTTCCACTCCTTCCTTTTTGAAAGAGGTGAGAATCTTCTTTCTCTTCACTGGATGATGAATGCCCCGTACATTCCAAGTACAGAGTTTAATACTAGGAATACTCATAGTTAAATGAAGTACATAGCATATCTTAATTTTTTGCTACTCATCACTGTCACACATTTATCATTATCCATAGCCCACATCCAGCATGGGCAGCATAAATAGTATAGCAACGGGACTGAGTGTGCTGATAACATGTAACAAAACAGTGGCCATTCCTGGAACAAAACTATTTACAAAAACTAACACTAGGTCCTTCACAAACCGTTCTAGAACCTCTGAACTTGAGATCCTAACATAGAGAGCAGGTTCAAACCTCCTTTCAGGTGGAGGACCCCTTGCCTAACGCTAAAGCACTCTCCCAACTTGTCTGGCACAGTAAGTTGTAGTAGCAGTGGCTGTAAATATAGGCAGACACCATCCCTACCACTCATAAGTAACAATAATAATAACCATTATGTAAATCCAACAATAAAGCCGAATAAAATAGAAAGCAAAAACACAATTGGTAGAGAACTGGTCCTGATGGCAGTTAAAATAATCATCCTATCAACAAGAACAAACACAAAAAAAAGGAATAAAGTTCAGTCCTGCCTCTCAAACCCCGTATCTTAAGAGCCTCTCATGAGCTTCAAACTTCTCACCTGCACATCATAGGACAGCTACAGAGAGTCAACAAATGCTGAAGCCTCTTCTGGAGAATGGAAAGTTTTAACCGTGTCATTCACTGTAATCCTGAGGGAAGCGGGGTAGATCATGGCTTAACGAGCTCCCTCGATGTTCTGGAGCTTCTTCCGTACCTGATCAGATTCGCGTCGTCTTTTCTGTGTAGCAGCAGCAAAGTCGGGGAAGAAGTGAATTCTGGCTCCATCCTCTTTGATTCGTCTAGCTGCATCCATCACCCTTTGACGGTCACTGAAGTTGTGAAACCTCACTATCATTGCACGTGGAAATCTTGAGGTCTGGGGACCCGGGAGCCTGTGTGCCCTCTCCAACTTGACACAGCCTGCTTTGGTGTTCAGCTGTAGTAGCTGGGGAATCCAGGACTCCACGAACTTTGTTGGGTTTGTCCCCTCCAGGTTCTTTTGCAGGCCAATAATCCTTAGGTTTTTGCGTCGGCCTCTGTTATCATAATCCTGAAGCCGCTCTGTCAGCTGTTTTTCGCTGTTTTTTCCAAAGCAAGCAAGCACCTATCAGCATCAACAGACCCATTTTCCACCACTAAAATTCTCTGCTCCGCCTCACTGACACGGTCAGTGACTTCTTTCAAACTCTGAGAGATATTTGTAGTGATATCGTGCAGCATCTTTTCTAGTTTTTCATCCATCATAATATGTATGTATGTATCTTTCTTCTTCGATAGTTGTTTAGAAGGCATTTTACCCGTAGGTTTGCTCAAAAATCGGTCCAGAGACATCACTCAGAGTAGTCACTCCGATTTTCCGTGATATTTATCGCCACCAAGAATAAAAAATGCTAATATTGTAGGATGAGTGTGCCAGAGCTCCAACCAAGCGTGGCTACTCAGTCGCTTGCATCACCGGAGTCCTATTTTGTCTTTTTTGTTGTTCTACTGAATGATCCCTTTTCTCTTCCCTGTCTATGGTCAGGTATGAAGACTTGGCCAGGTTTCCTCTCCAGAAGACCAGGGAACTCTATAGCTTTCTTGGTTTGGTTCTGGACCACAGCGTGGAGGATTGGATCATCAACAACACCCGGGGCGGCAGTGATCTGTCATCCCGGCAGAAGTTCACCACAGTTCGGGACTCTGCTGCTAATGCGGAAAACTGGAGGGTGAAGCTTTCCTTTGACATGGTGGTCTACACACAGACTGTCTGCCAACCACTACTTGATCTCCTTGGATACAAGACAGTCTTCCACCCCAGAGAACTGAGAAACCTCTCACACTCTTTGGTGGAGGACAGGACGTTCCACCCATTTTTTTAAAGAACCGAAGACATACATAAATACATCTAATGTGGGTTTATGAAACCAGCCAGACAAGACAGTAAGTTTATGAAGCAGAGATGATGTAGTCCAAACTGTTTGACTGACTCATCTGGATATCCTTACTCCATCTGTGGCAAAGAAGAGCTGTGTACATCCACCTGTTTCTACTCCAAAGTTCCATAAAACAATCTATCTATCTATCTATCTATCTATCTATCTATCTATCTATCTATCTATCTATCTATCTATCTATCTATCTATCTATCTATCTATCTATCTACCTCATTTCTAGCCCCTTTTCCTCTGCAGCACCACTTGACATATTTAAACCAGAATATGATGATATCATTTGTTTGAATCAATCAGATCATCTCATCATTTTGAAACTGCAGTATGTAGATTTACATCTGAGCTTGATCATTTATTATAGAACCATATTAAGTGACAGTGTTATTCATTTTAAAAACCTCTCATCACAAGACGTTCCATGTTGCAGTGAGATATTTTCATAATGAAACATGTTTCTTGTTAATTACTATATGACAAATTATTCTAGCATAAGCAAAAGTAAGTTTTGTCGTTATAACTATGTATCATTCCAAAAAAAAAACAACAACAACTCCTGCTTACTACACAAAATCAAATTCATAAAACTTCAATCTTATGTGCCACATCTGATCACAGATCAGCCTCAACCACAGGATACAAGGCAAGGCAAGGCAAGGCAAGTTTATTTGTATAGCACAA
>NC_040031.1:21963651-21995410 GCF_000972845.2 Larimichthys crocea | reverse complement strand
TTCGTACACAAGGCAATTCATAGTGCTTTACACGAGGCAAGGAAAAACATTTGACATTAAGACAGCAATAGCAATGAAATAAAAATTAAAAAAGAGAAGAAAATTTAATTAAAAACATCAGAATGTCATTTAAAATCATTAAAATAGCATGAAAAACAATTTAAAACATTAAGCAAAATCACTGGATTATGTTAAAAATTCTTTAAAAGTTTTTTAAAAGAGCTCAGCATAAGCACGTGAAAATAGAAAGTTTTTAACCTGGATTTAAAAGTGCTAAGAGTTGGGGCTGATTCTGTCCTGCTGGTAGTTTGTTCCAGTTGTGAGCACATAACTGCTAAATGCTGCTTCACCGTCTGGTTTGAACTCTGTGCTCCCCTATCTGACCTGAGTCCGTAGATCTCAGAGCCCTACTGGGTCTATATTCTACTAAAATTCGTTTATGTATTGTGGGCCTAAACCATTCAGTGATTTGTAAACTAGTAGCAGAACTTTAAAATCTATTCTGTGGCTAACTGGGAGCCAGTGTAAAGACTTAGAACTGGGGTGATGTGTTCTGATCTCTTTGTTCTGGTCAAAACTCGAGCTGCTGCGTTCTGAATGGCTGAGCTGTTTGATACTTTTTTGGGGGAGTCCAGTCAAAAGACCATTACAGTGTCAAGTCTACTGGAGTAAAGCATGGATCCGCTTCTCCTGATCTGTTTGGGACATAAACGCCTTAACTCTGGATATGTTCTTAAGTTGGAGAAGGCTGTTTTGGTGACTGATTTTATGTGACTGTTGAAGGTCAGATCTGAGTCTATCACACCGCCAGGTTTCGGACTTGGTCTTTAGTTTCTGAGACAGTAACTCAAGGTGTTTACTGACAGCAACCCTCTTCTCTTTATTGCCAAAAACAATACCTCAGTTTTTTCTTGATTTAACTGAAGAAAATTTTGGTTCATCCAATTTTTGACTTGCTCTAGACAGTTACACAATGACTCTATAGGACTGCAGTCATCTGGGGACAGCGCAAGATTATCTGTGTGTCATCTGCATAACTATGATAGTTGACCTAGAATTCTGCAGAATTTGACCCAAAGGCAGCATATATAGGCTGAACAAAGGGGTCCAAGGGGTCCAAGAACTGACCCCTGAGGAACCCCACATGTCACAACCCTCAGTGAAGAATCGCTACTGTATACATATATACTATTCCATTTCCATTCATTTTTCATTTCTTTTATTATAAATATTCAATAACAGCATGTTTTATTTGATAAGTAAAAACTATTGTTTGTACATATTAAAAACTACAGAAAACTAAATGTGGTAAATGTCAAGCATACCCTGTCTTGTTTTCAATTTCAATTTTGAAATTATTTATATCGCCCTTCATAACAAAAGTTATCTAATGACACTTTTCATGCAGAGAGGTCTAGACCATACTCTTTATGTACATCCTTGAGCAGCCTGGTTGGGATGGGGTCTAAGAGAGAGGCTGACGGTTTTAATGAAGAAATTATTGAAGTTATTGATGAAGCGGATGGGAGAAAAACAATCTAAAATATATATCAGGTTTTACAGGTTTTTCATCAGCATATTTCATGTCATTGTTTCTCACACAGCCTTTTAATCAAGACTTTTTGATACTTGTCTCATCCAAGCAGGAAATTAAACTCAATAAAATGTCAACCAGTCATTGTCAGTTTTTCTATCTGATGTCTCTTTAGGTTGGCCGGATCTGTCTTTTTATAACAACATTGGTTTCATTTTATACCATAAACTGACTTCAAATGTTCTAACATGATTTAAAAAAGATGTTTTGTGTACTCAGTTTTGTGGTATAATTTTATTTGTATAGCCCAAGTCACAAAGTACATTTGCCTCAGAGGGCTTTACATCTGTACAGGGAGTGACACCCTCTGTCCTTAGACCCTCGGTTCCAGTGAGGAAAACTGAAAAACCTTAACAGGGAAAAAAAGTGGAAGAAAACCTCAGGAAGAGCCACAGAGGAGGGATCCCTCTCCCAGGACGGACAGACGTGCAATGGATGTCACGTGTACAGGACAAATCAACACAAACATATTGTACAATACAATGACTGAAAATGACAATGACATCACAATGAATGATAAAAATGACAATGAATTACAATGACTGATATAAAATGACAATGAATACATGAATTATAAAATGATTACCGTAGCAGTGGAACTGTGATAGAGAAGAGAGACACAGATGCACAGCAGCAGCAAATCATCAACTAACTATAAACTGTATGGAGATATGGTAGAAAATGACAGTGGTAATATGTGTAGTGGACGTCATGCAGGACCACAGCAGCAGCCACGATCCATGAGAACCTGCTGGACGACAGAGCACAGAAACTCCAGGGAAGAAGTTTAGTTAGTAGTTAGTAGTAGTTAGTAACATGCATTAATGAGACATGTATGTTCACAGATGGTGAGAGAGAGAGAGACAGAGAAAAAGAAGGAGTTTTCAGTAAGGGAGATGTGACTGCATCGTTAACCAATACCCTGCCTGACTAGGCAACCCTGGAGAGAGAGAGAGAGAGAGGGGGAGGGAGGGGGAGTCCCCCGCAGTCTAATCCTATGCAGCACATAACTAAGGGATGACCTGAGCCAGCCCTAACTATAAGCTCTATCAAAAAGGAAAGTCTTAAGTCTATCTTAAAAGTGTGACGTGTCTGCCTCCTGAACCCAGAAAGGTAGTTTGTTCCACAGAAGAGGAGCCTGATACTGAAAGCTCTGGCTCCCATCTACTTTTGGAGACTATAGGAACCACAAGGAACCAGCATCCTGAGAGCGCACGTGTTCTAGAGGGGTACTAAGGTATTATGAGCTCTTTTAGATAGATGGTGCCTGACCATGAAGAGCTTTGTAAGTAAGGAGAAGAATTTTAAATTCTATTCTAGTTTAAAGGCCAATGCAAGGAAGCCAAAATGGGAGATTTGATCTCTGATCTTGGTTCCTGTCAGAACACGTGCAGCAGCATTCTGAATTAACTTCAAAGTCTAAGAGACTTATTGGAGCAGCCTGATAACAAAGAGTTACAATAGTCCAGCCTAGAAGTAAGAATCTGCTTGAGATACAGTGCGTCTTGGCGATCATGTTACGTAAGTGGAAGAATGCAGTCCTTGAAATTTGTTTTATGTGGACGTTAAAGGACAAATCCTGATCAAAAACAACTCCAAGATTCTTTACCGTGGAGCTGGAGGCCAGGGTGATCCCTAACTAAAACTAAGTCTCTAAAGAGAGTTTCTGAGGTGTTTGGGTCCACTTACACAGAACTTCTGTTTTGTCTTAATAGTTTTTTTCATCAGGCTTGATCGATAAATATAATTGGGTGTCGTCAGCATAACAATGAAATTGATAGAGTGATTCCTAATAATGTTCCCTAAGGAAGCATATATAAACTGAATAGAAGTGGTCCTAGCACAGAACCTTATCTTCTGTGGAATCTGTACGGCACTCGTTTAGGAGTTGATGCTGATGAAAACAGAGAAGTACTCAAAACCAGTTTACATGGCTTGTGCCGGGTGTGCACTCTAACCTGTGTTGACAGTTTTTTGCTGATTGACTGCAAGGTGTGTTTCATGGTGCCAGGTTGTCTACACAGGGATCCAAGCTGACCAGCTGATGTAGGCACAGCCTCATTTCTCTTTACCAGATCAGCAAATGATATTTCACCCTGAGTTATAGAAAAGAATGAGCCATACAGTAACAGTACTGTGCTTGCAAAACAACGATATGAACTGAATTAATCTACCCCCCCAAATGAAAACAAGAATTATGTTGATTTCCTCTGATGTCCTTTGGTTGCTCTGCCTCCACTCTTGTTGCAAAATGAGTTTGCTGATGGACAGATAGACATACTTGTAAAGGAAAAGCTAAATAGCTAGTTAGTTGGTTAGCCATGCAGCTAGCAGTCCTAGAAAACTACTCTGCCCAGACTGGGAGCTGCTTACATTCTGTACAGAGGCTTTGGATAAGATCCACCAGGCAGCGCTCTACACTGTCCTGAATAATTTACATGTACACTTTATCCTCCTTCCTCTCTTTTTATTTAGGCTTCTCTGTGATGGACTGAGGTTTCATTTCCAGATGTTCTGGATTCAACCTCACCACTTACTTTACACATTAAGGCAAAGTGATTTGTATATTGTGCTAGATTAATAAACAGTTTTTTACGTTCAGTCTAATCTTGTTATATATAGAATAATTATAGAATACACAACTTGGCTTAGGCTGAAAAGTCTCCCAGTCTTGAGAAAGACTATGTTCATGTCAAAAACAAACTGAATTTAAATTGGAGCGAGGTGATGGAGAAAGAAGAACAGACACTCAGGCAAGAGTAACATGGCAGAAGGAGGGAGAGAGAAGTGTGAGAAACACCACCCTGAGGCATGCAGCAAATGTAGAATGAATTTATTTTCACATATAAAATGTACTGTAGATTCACTCCGGCCTAATTACAAAATCACACAAAAAGCAAACAGTTTGGTCTTCATACTATCTCACTAGGGACAGGTTAGTCACTTACTATAACCTACCTGCTGTTATAAAAAGTGTATTCTCACATCACAGAGCATTTTGCAGCTGTTTCCTGTCTGTCTGTCTGTCTGTCTGTCTGCTGTCCTGTCTGTCTGTCTCTGTCTCTCTACAGCTTGGACATCCTGTGAGCTCATCATGCTGTTGTGTCTCTCGCTTTAACAAACGCTCAGCTGACAAAGTGCAAAAACAAACAATACAAATACAAATTCCATATTCTCATTTACAGGTCTGTTATTCCTGATCTTTTTTGGAAAGAACTTCTCTTATTACACACAGAATTTAATTTTTCACTTTTGAATGTTCATATGACCTGCTATGCACGCAACTCTACGTTACACAAACAAGTAAAGTTCTTTATCTTAATGAATGAAGAAACTATTCTAAAAAAATCGGACCAAATAAAGTGTGACTGCGCTGGTTTGGTCCACAATACTAATACTGGCCTATTTATCTGTACATGGGCATGTTGCGTTGACATTTTGAACCGTTATTGCTGTTTTCTTGGGCACATTAAGCACAATAGAAGAAAATAAAGTCACTGATCTTAATCTGATTTGGGACATCACCCCAAACAGTGATCTTAGTTAAGAAAGTGTTCAGTAACAGATCGCCCTCTACACTTTCAGTATAGTATCATACAGCTTAGTTTCTTTTCATGTGGCATGTTGACTTTTCATAATTTTTTTCTTTCACCCTTTTTAACATATTTCACAAATAAACTGGAGATATGATTGACCATTATGGCGTGTACCGTGTGGTCTGTAAAATGGGAACACATAAATGTTCTGTGGTAAACAGGCTCCAGTATACTGTTATACTGTATATGTACTGTAGGTTGCCAGTAAAAACATGCAGTGCCATTGTATACAGTACACACATCAGAGATCAAGTAAAGGGACATGATCTCAATACTAATATGAACATGGATGGAGTGGCTGCTGATTATGATACTATTGCAAATAATCTGCATTGGACATTGACACCGAAATTCTCATCTTGGTTTAACGCTCATTATTGTGAACTCCTGTCTGCTGCATGCAGAGGTCTGGACAGCTCAACAGTTCGTTTAACAAAGATATTTTTTTTGCTGGATGACAACTTTTGTGGATATGAGTACCTGTGTGTGTGCGCGCTGCATGTACCACAACATTCACAGGAACTTAATACTTATACAAAATAGTGTGCTTTAAGCTTCTTCTGTGTCTGCTGTAAGTCGTTTTCAAACCTCAGTGGCTCAAGAGTTGCCCGCAGATATAATGTTCTATCTTACCTGTCATGAAACCATCCCAAAATCTACACGTTTTGATTTTTCAGTCCATTTACAAACTTTGTTTCACTCGGCGCTCAGCTCCACTGTCTGTGTCTCTGCTACCAGGATTTTACTAAGAATAAGATGCATCGATTCACAAACACTTAGATGGACATGCTATATGGCTGCATATGTTTATGTCATAATGCCCCACATATTAATAACTCCGCTGAACCACAGATGAACAAGGGTAAGGGGAGTGGTGGTGTTGATACTTAAGTTACTGATGAATAAAAAAAACCTCCTTCCACTTTCTGTCTGACAGAACGAATAAGACTCAACAAACCTCTCAATTCAATTTTATCTTATTAGAACTTGTCAATGTGTCAGCAGGTCCAATGCCAGGCAGCTTGCTTGCATGGAAGAGTTATTTTATTTGGTATGCCGGGTGATATTATCGGTACCACACATCACCTCATATTTTACATTTGATGAATGACAATTAAATACTTGCTTCTTGTCTGCATTACTACAAACTACAGCATTACATCAAAAACCAGGGCATCCTTATTCGTTTCAGTGGAAAACTGTGAACAGCACAATTTACTTTACCTTGTGATCAAGATCGGGACAAATGATTGTCGCCATGCTTCGTTCCAAAGTACTTCCGCTGTGCACTTTTTTTGTGTCTATTAAACCTTTAAACTCATAAATCTATTTGTAAGGCTGTATTTTCTCTTTCCTTTCTGATATATTGTGCTAAAAGACAAACCGAAAAGCAAAGAACAAACATGAATACAGGGTTGCAAACAAAACCTCCCTGGCAGTTGTAATCTTGACTCATGGGTGCAGGACTAAGGGTAGCTAAGAACCTATCTATTAAGCAGTTAGTTGAAATGAACTAACTGGCACCACCAAACACTGACCGCTAAGATGATGTCTTTAGAGTGAACTCATCACACTTAGTTCCCTTGTGTTTCTTTGCCAGGTGTCTTCGATATCAGAGCACTTTGTCTTGTTATAGCTCACAGTATTTAGCCGTTCAGTTGTCTTGATTGCTGTATGCTGTCAGGTCATGAATTCTATCACCCTATCTCACAAAAGCAGCGTAAGAAAGGATTCATGAGATTGATGAAGATGAAGACTTAGGTTGTGCAAAGTGAAAGTAAACATGTTGTAAGTTTCACGACACTGACCATGTAACAGAAAATAACAAACTGAGCAGTAACATGCACGCAGAGCTGAATCACTCATTCTGGATTCTCACTAGATCTGTAGCATCTTACCTAACCAGTCCATTTACGGTATACCATGTGATCCCAAACTCAAACACAAAAGATCATCTACTTTAATATACTCTTAACGAAACGTTTAAACTCGAGTTGAGTTCAAAGGAAACTGTGTGTCACTCTGTGTTCAGGCATGCAGATACAAAGCATCTCTCTCACGTAATCTCTGATGTTTTCTGTGACGATCTGAAACGTTCTCCATGCATCATGGGACATTTAGTAAAAACTGAACATTTCGCAACTTTTCAACGCCATGTGCAGTGAGTTCCCGATTGACTTGGCCATTTTTGGTTGCTCTGCAAAGACTATTGAATTACCACGCAATGTGCAGATGGCTTGGCGGACTGGAATGGTGGTGGCTAAGAAACTTATTCTCCAGACGTGGAAGTCCACTACTCCACCTTGTTTTGCACACTGGCTGAAAGAAATGCTGTCCATTACACAGTTGGAAAAACTCCGTTTGTACAATCCCAATGCACAAAATAGATTCAAGAAAATATGGGGACCTTTCTTGGCACACTGTCACATCACCTGATAACCACAGGGACTCTGACTTATCTGGCCACATAACTATGTAACACAGTGTTGGATTGGAATAACTCATTTATGTAATTTTACCTTGCTCTGGAGATATTGTTTTTGTGACAACTTTGTTTGAACAAAATAGCTACTTTGTGAACGGCTTGGCAGCCCTTTGCGTTTTTGTTTTGTTGTTTTTTGTATGTTGCTGTTGATTGTTCTTATGTATGTTCTGTTACTGTTTTTTAAAAAAACTTGTAACCTATAAATAAAGTAATTTTAAAAAAAAAACTCGAGCTGCTGTGTTCTGAATGAGATGCAGCTGTTTGATACTTTTTTGGGGGAGTCCAGTCAAAAGACCATTACAGTAGTCAAGTCTACTGGAGATGAAAGCATGGATCAGCTTCTCCTGATCTGTTTGGGACATAAAGCCCTTAACTCTGGATATGTTCTTAAGTTGGTAGAAGGCTGTTTTGGTGACTGATTTTATGTGACTGTTGAAGGTCAGATCTGAGTCTATCAACACGCCAAGGTTTCGGACTTGGTCTTCAGTTTCTAGAGACAGTAACTCAAGGTGTTTACTGACAGCAACCCTCTTCTCTTTATTGCCAAAAACAATTACCTCAGTTTTTTCTTGATTTAACTGAAGAAAATTTTGGTTCATCCAATTTTTGACTTGCTCTAGACAGTTACACAATGACTCTATAGGACTGCAGTCATCTGGGGACAGCGCAAGATATATCTGTGTGTCATCATAACTATGATAGTTGACATTAGAATTCTGCAGAATTTGACCCAAAGGCAGCATATGTAGGCTGAACAAAAGGGGTCCAAGGGGTCCAAGAACTGACCCCTGAGGAACCCCACATGTCACAACCCTCAGTGAAGAATCAGCTACTGTATACATATATACATAATTTCCATTTCCATTCATTTTTCATTTTATCTTTAATATATAAATATTTTACAATAACAGCATGTTTTATTTGATAAAGTAAAAACTATGATTTTGTACATATTAAAAACTACAGAAAACTAAATGTGGTAAATGTCAAGCATACCCTGTCTTGTTTTCAATTTCAATTTTGAAATTATTTATATAGCGCCATATCATAACAAAAGTTATCTAATGACACTTTTCATGCAGAGCAGGTCTAGACCATACTCTTTATGTACATCCTTGAGCAGCCTGGTTGGGATGGGGTCTAAGAGAGAGGCTGACGGTTTAAATGAAGAAATTATTGAAGTTATTTGATGAAGGTCGATGGGAGAAAAACAATCTAAATATATATCAGGTTTTACAGGTTTTTCATCAGCATATTTCATGTCATTGTTTCTCACACAGCCTTTAAATCAAGACTTTTTGATACTTGTCTCATCCAAAGCAGGAAATTAAACTCAATAAAATGTCAACCAGTCATTGTCAGTTTTTCTATCTGATGTCTCTTTAGGTATGGCCGGATCTGTCTTTTTATAACAACATATGGTTTCATTTATACCAATAAACTGACTTCAAATGTTCTAACATTGATTTAAAAAAGATGTTTTGTGTACTCAGTTTTGTGGTATAATTTTATTTGTATAGCCCAAAGTCACAAAGTACATTTGCCTCAGAGGGCTTTACAATCTGTACAGGGAGTGACACCCTCTGTCCTTAGACCCTCGGTTCCAGTGAGGAAAAAACTTTAACAGGGAAAAAAGGTGGAAGAAACCTCAGGAAGAGCCACAGAGGAGGGATCCCTCTCCCAGGACGGACAGACGTGCAATGGATGTCACGTGTACAGGACAAAATCACACCACATATGTACAATGACAGACTGACAAAAGACAATGACTCACAATGAATGATAAAATGACAATGAATTACAATGACTGATAAAATGACAATGAATTACAATGAATTAAAATGATTACAGTAGCAGTGGAACCTGTGATAGAGACAGAGAGACACAGATGCACAGCAGCAGCAAATCATCAACTAACTATAAACTGTAATGGAGATATGGTAGAAATAATGACAGTGGTAATATGTGTAGTGGACGTCATGCAGGACCACAGCAGCCCACGATCCATGAGAACCTGCTGGAGACAGAGCACAGAAACTCCAGGGAAGAAGTTTAGTTAGTAGTTAGTAGTAGTTAGTAACATGCATTAATGAGACATGTATGTCACAGATGGTGAGAGAGAGAGAGACAGAGAAAGAGAGTTTTCAGTAAGGGAGATGTGACTGCATCGTTAACCAATACCCTGCCTGACTAGGCATAACCTGGAGAGAGAGAGAGAGAGAGAGAGGGGAGGAGGGGAGTCCCCCGCAGTCTAATCCTATGGCAGCATAACTAAGGGATGACCTGAGCCAGCCCTAACTATAAGCCTATCAAAAAGGAAAGTCTTAAGTCTATCTTAAAAGTGTGACCGTGTCTGCCTCCTGAACCCAGAAAGGTAGTTTGTTCCACAGAAGAGGAGCCTGATACTGAAAGCTCTGGCTCCATCTACTTTTGGAGACTATAGGAACCACAAGGAACCCAGCAGTCCTGAGAGCGCAGTGTCTAGAGGGGTAGTAAGGTATTATGAGCTCTTTTAGATAGATGGTGCCTGACCATGAAGAGCTTTGTAAGTAAGGAGAAGAATTTTAAATTCTATTCTAGATTTAAAGTAGCCAATGCAAGGAAGCCAAAATGGGAGAGATGTGATCTCTGATCTGGCCTGTCAGAACACGTGCAGCAGCATTCTGAATTAACTGCAAAGTCCTAAGAGACTTATTGGAGCAGCCTGATAACAAAGAGTACAATAGTCAGGCCTTGAAGTAAGAATCTGCTTGAGATACAGTGCGTCTTGGCGATCATGTTACGTAAGTGGAAGAATGCAGTCCTTGAAATTTGTTTTATGTGGACGTTAAAGGACAAATCCTGATCAAAAACAACTCCAAGATTCTTTACAGTGGAGCTAGAGGCCAGGGTGATCCCATCTAAAGTAACTAAGTCTCTAGAAAGAGAATTTCTGAGGTGTTTGGGTCCAATTACAAGAACTTCTGTTTTGTCTGAAATAGTTTTTTTCATCAGGCTTGATCGATAAATATAATTGGGTGTCGTCAGCATAACAATGAAAATTGATAGAGTGATTCCTAATAATGTTCCCTGAAGGAAGCATATATAAACTGAATAGAAGTGGTCCTAGCACAGAACCTTATCTTCTGTGAATCTGTACGGCACTCGTTTAGGAGTTGATGCTGAAAACAGAAGAAGTACTCAAAACCAGTTTACATGGACTTTGTGCCGGGTGTGCACTGCACTAACCTGTGTTGACAGTTGATTGCTGATTGACTGCAAGGTGTGTTTCATGGTGCCAGGTTGTCTACACAGGGATCCAAGCTGACCAGCTGATGTAGGCACAGCCTCATTTCTCTTTACCAGATCAGCAAATGATATTTCACCCTGAGTTATAGAAAAGAATGATGCCATACAGTAACAGTGACTGTGCTTGCAAAACAACGATATGAACTGAATTAATCTACCACCCACAAATGAAACAAGAATTATGTTGATTTCCCTCTGATGTCCTTTGGTTGCTCTTGTTGCAAAATGAGTTTGCTGATGGACAGATAGACATACTTGTAAAGGAAAAGCTAAATAGCTAGTTAGTTGAGTTAGCCATGCAGCTAGCAGTCCTAGAAACTAACTCTGCCCAGACTGGGAGCTGCTTACACTTCTAGTACAGAGGCTTTGGATAAGATCCACCAGGCAGCGCTCTACACTGTCATGAATAATTTACATGTACACTTTATCCTCCTTCCTCTCTCTTTTCATTTAGGCTTCTCTGTGATGGACTGAGGTTTCATTTCCAGATGTTCTGGATTCAACCTCACCACTTACTGTACACATTAAGGCAAAGTGATTTGTTATATTGTGCTAGATTAATAAAACAGATTTTTTTTTTTACAGTTCAGTCTAATCTTGTTATATATAGAATAATTATAGAATACACAACTTGGCTTAGGCTGAAAAGTCTCACAGTCTTGAGAAAGACTATGTTCATGTCAAAAAAGCAAACTGAATTTAAATTGAGAGAGCGAGGGTGATGGAGAAAGAAGAAACTCAGGCAAGAAGTAACATGGCAGAAGGAGGGAGAGAAGAAAGTGTGAGAAACACCACCCTGAGGCATGCAGCAAATGTAGAATGAATTTATTTTCTCACATATAAAAATGTACTGTAGATTCACTCCGGCCTAATTACAAAATTCACACAAAAGCAAACAGTTTGGTCTTCATACTATCTCATCATATGGGACAGGTTAGTCACTTACTATAACCTACATGCTGTTATAAAAAGTGTATTCTCACATCACAGAGCATTTTGCAGCTGTTTCCTGTCTGTCTGTCTGTCTGTCTGTCTGTCTGTCTGTCTGTCTCTGTCTTCATACAGCTGTGACATCCTGTGAGCTCATCATGCTGTTGTGTCTCTCGCTTTAACAAACGCTCAGCTGACAAAGTGCAAAAACAACAAATACAAATACAAATTCAATATTCTCATTTCACAGGTCTGTTATTTCCTGATCATTTTCTGGAAAGAACTCTCTTATTACACACAGAATTTAATTTTTCACTTTTGAATGTTCATATGACCTGCTATGCAGCAACTCTACGTTACACAAACAAGTAAAGTCTCTTTATCTATAATGAATGAAGAAACTATTCTAAAAAATCATGGACCAAATAAAGTGTGACTGCGCTGGTTTGGTCCACAATACTAATACTGGCCTATTTAATCTGTACATGGGCATGTTGCGTTGACATTTTGAACCGTTATTGCTGTTTTCTTGGGCACATTAAGCACAATAGAAGAAAATAAAGTCACTGATCTTAATCTGATTTGGGACATCCACCCAAACAGATGATCTTAAGTTAAGAAAGTGTCTCAGTAACAGGTCGCCCTCTACACTTTCAGTATAGTATCATACAGCTTAGTTTCTTTTCATCTGTGGCATGTTGACTTTTCATAATGTTTATTTTCTTTCACCCTTTTTAACATATTTCACAAATAAACTGGAGATATGATTGACAATTGTGGCTGTACCGTGTGGTCTGTAAAATGGGAACACATAAATGTTCTGTGGTAAACAGGCTCCAGTATACTGTATATACTGTATATGTACTGTAGGTTGCCAGTAAAAACATGCAGTGCCATTGTATACAGTACACACATCAGAGATCAAGTAAAGGGACATGATCTCAATACTAAATATGAACATGGATGGAGTGGCTGCTGATTATGATACACATATTGCAAATAATCTGCATTGGACATTGACACAGAAATTCTCATCTCTGGTTTAACGCTCATTATTGATGGAACTCCTGTCTGCTGCATGCAGAGGTCTGGACAGCTCAACAGTCTGTTTAACAAAGATATTTTTTTTGCTGGATGACAACTTTTGTGGATATGAGTACGTGTGTGTGTGCGCGCATGCATGTACACACACATTCACAAGGAACTTAATACTTAATACAAAATAGTTGCTTTAAGCTTCTTCTGTGTCTGCTGTAAGTCGTTTTCAAACCTCAGTGGCTCAAGAGTTGCCCGCAGATAATAATGTTCTATTTTACCTGTCATGAAACCATCCCAAAATCTACACGTTTTGATTTTTCAGTCCATTTACAAACTTTGTTTCACTCGGCGCTCAGCTCCACCTGTCTGTGTCTCTGCTACCAGGATTTTACTAAGAATAAGATGCATCGATTCACAAACACATTAGATGGACATGCTATATGGCTGCATATGTTTATGTCATAATGCCCCACATATTAATAACTCTACCGCTGAACCACAGATGAACAAGGGTAAGGGGAGTGGTGGTGTTGATATACTTAAGTTACTGATGAATAAAAAAAACCTCCTTCACCTTTCTGTCTGACAGAACGATAAAGACTCAACAAACCTCTCAATTCAAATTTTTATCTTATTAGAACTTTGTCAGTGTAGTCAGCAGGTCCAATGCCAGGCAGCTTGCTTGCATGGAAGAGTTATTTTAATTTGGTATGCAGGTGATATTATCGGTACCACACATCACCTCATATTTTACATTTGATGAATGACAATTAAATACTTGCTTCTTGTCTGCATTACTACAAACTACAGCATTACATCAAAACCAGGGCATCCTTATTCGTTTCAGTGAGGAAACTGTGAACAGCACAATTCTACTGTTTACCTTGTGATCAAGATCAGGGACAAAATGATTGTCGCCATGCTTTCGGTTCCAAAGTACTTCCGCTGTGCACTTTTTTGGTGTCTATTAAACCTTTAAACTCAAAAATCTATTTGTAAGGCTGTATTTTCTCTTTCCTTTCTGATATATTGTGCTAAAGACAAACCGAAAAGCAAAGAACAAACATGAATACAGGGCTGCAAACAAAACCTCCCTGGCAGTTGTAAATATCTGACTCATGGGTGCAGGACTAAGGGTAGCTAAGAACCTATCTATTAAGCAGTTAGTTGAAATGAACTAACTGGCACCACCAAACACTGACCGCTAATGATGTCTTTAGAGTGAACTCATCACACTTAGTTCCCTTGTGTTTCTTTGCCAGGTGTCTTCGATATCAGAGCACTTTGTCTTGTTATAGCTCACAGTATTTAGCCGTCCAGTTGTCTTGATTGCTGTATGCTGTCAGGTCATGAATTCCTATCAGACCCTAATCTCACAAAAAGCAGCGTAAGAAAGGATTCATGAGATTGATGAAGATGAAGACTTAGGTTGTGCAAAGTGAAAGTAAACATGTTGTAAGTTTCACGACACTGACCATGTAACAGAAAATAACAAACTGAGCAGTAACATGCACGCAGAGCTGAATCACTCATTCTGGATTCTCACTAGATCTGTAGCACTCTTACCTAACCAGTCCATTTACAGGTATACCATGTGATCCCAAACTCAAACACAAAGATCATCTACTTTAATATAACTCTTAACGAAACGTTTAAACTCGAGTTGAGTTCAAAGGAACTGTGTGTCACTCTGTGTTCAGGCATGCAGATACAAAGCAATCTGTCTCTCACGTAATCTCTGATTGTTTTCTGTGACGATCTGAAACGTTGCTCCCATGCATCATGGGACATTTAAGTAAAACTGAACATTTCGCAACTTCTCAACGCCATGTGCAGTGAGTTCCAGATTGACAATGACTGCTGCTCTTGTATCTTTATAGCTGCATGAGTGAATACATGCTGTGATGAAAATCCATTCGAAGCATTCGAGGTATTTTGCTCTCACTGCATCTCACACACACACACACACACACACACACACACACACACACAGCCCACTGTCCATCAGTCAGCTTTGTCCTTCTTCCTTGGTGTGACTTTACTTGCCACCACAGATCCCACTGCTCCGACACCTCCTGTAACCATGGAGACGCTCCCTTTGACCAATCCCACGCTGGCTGCCGGCACGCTGGTCACAGCTGTCTTGGTCAGCTCAAAACTTTTAGTTCCTACCCACGCAACGCCCCCCAGGGTTGCACCAACGGCGCTTCGTGTCATGCTGAACAGGCCGCCGCCCACTCTCCACACAACTCCTCCTTCTTCCCTGGGGTGGTCCTTATCTGTGTCTGAGAGACAAACAGAGACCGAGATGAGCAAGACAGTCAGAGACAGATATAGAGACGCAAAGTGAAAGAGACAGAGACATGGACAGAAAACTACAAACTGAAAAAACATGTATACTCATTTCTCTCTCTTTTAGTTATTCAAACAGTACACTCAAAAAAATATTTATGCTTATGCATGCATTTCAATTAGATAGAAAATTTCCATCCATTTCAATTACATGGTTTTAATATAAATAAACTAACAAACTTAATGTGACGCAAGTAATAAGATTAATGTAATAGTACTACAACGTAAAAAACTCAAAACGACTGCATTCATTTTCTCTGTTGGGTTTGGGCAAACAAATTGATTTTATTAATATTGAATGCATAAACCTGGTTACTACTACACTGCTGTGTAGTGGAAGCACATTGAGTTTATTAGTACTATTACATTCATCTTATTACTTGCGTCACATTAAGTATATCACTTAATTTATATTAAACCTAAGTAATTAAAATGGATGGAAATTTTCTATGTAATTCAAATGCATGAGTCCTGCATTTTGACCCTTTTTTTTTTTGAGTGTAAGTACCTTTATGTTAATTACTCCATCCTTCTCCACTTAATGAGACGACAGAGGTCCTTTAGAGTGGTCAGGACTCCGAGAGAGACAGAGAAAAACACAACAAACTGGTTGTTGTGGAGAAATTGCTGAAGTCAAAGGTCAATGGTGAAGTCAGGAGGGAAGAAAGTGTTCAGGAGCCTCTGATGTCTTATGCTGTATTATTTATTGACGCTTGGCCAAGGAGAACTAGAGACACTCTCAAAGTACACCTGAAGTGCTTGAGTCGGTCTCACATTCTGATGAACTCATGCTGGTGGTCACACTTTAAACCCTCATAGATGACGCCACAAATACTTTACGCCCAAAATAGTCAAAGGGAATGCATTTACCCATGTTCGTGTTCACCTTCAACACATTCTAGTCTGGAGACACTGTTGTCTGTTCATGCTAATGGAACGTCAACAGTTAGCTACCTATTATGTCTAGGAATGCAGCAACAGGTCTCTTCGACCCTGGACACCACAGAGTTGAGATATGGTGGCACCTAGTCAAAGACAAACAACTAATACTGCAGAGGACCACAAGGCTCACACGTGACCTCGTGTAACCCAAAAAGAGAAAATTCCATAACACTGGTCAAGAGGGCCAGCCCTGTCCTGGACTGCCCCCTAGACTCCACAGAGGAAGTGTTTACTGAAAATAAACCATGTAAGTTTCATTGCATGGTTTAATGCGAAACAACCAGCGTTAGCAGAGACTGGCAGAAGACACTGATCAGGACTGAAGGAAGCTGTTGTAGAACCAATTCTTCAAAAAGCCACATTCTAATTGTAATGGCTTAAAGAAGTTATCAGGGCTGAAACACTGAGGCCGAGTTGTAGGGTCAATCCAGTTTGGACCTTCTCCAACCTCATTATGAGCAGTTTATCCAGTCTCAGGAAGCCAGCTGAGCTGTAATCCAGCCAACACAGTCCACACCTGTACAGCAGCTTCTGCACAGTTTACAGCCAGAATCTGGTTCTTCCTCTGTGGACAACCAGCACTGACCACTGCTTCAGTAGCATTTTTTTATTATGTTTGAAACAAATTTAGAATTGAGGTATCTTGAGTTGTGGTCGCAGACCCACTGTGCAATGTTGACTTTTATCTGGATAGGGGAGAAAGCCTTTGACAGGGACGATCACTGGTTCCTCTTTTCAGTTCTGGCCTGGTTGTCAGTGCTCAATTCCCAAATGTAAATGTAAATGACTGCACTCATATTGCAACAATTGCTCTAACAGACTAAATAAATACATAGTAGTAACTTAAGCCTGTTGTGCTTTTGAACTAAAATGCATCTTGCATGTATAATAATAAAAGTTTGAAATGTTAGTACAGTAGAAATTGTGCCACTTCTTGGCCGAATACAGTGGGCCAAGAAGCCTGTGAGTTTACTGATAAGAAGACACAGGCCTGGCAGTACAAAAAAGGCTGGGCCAAAATGGCTACAGGGCAGTGTCTGGGGAAAGACCATCAAATTGGAAACTCCCCAAGTTTGCCAGGTGTGTGTCCTGAAGTGACCTGAACACCTGGCAGACACCATCAGATTGGAGAGTCCCCAAGTTTTCCAGGTGTGTGACCAAGAGTAACCCATGTATGTCCTGGAGTGACCTGAACACCTGGCATATATTTATACCATTAGGTCGTGGGTAGGCAAAAAGGCATGTGTCCACATCGATATGTTGTGGGTGAATAAAAAAGGTGGGCAGGGCTTGCATCACTGATGTATAAAACTGAAAAGTATAAAAGGAGATGCTTCGAGACTGAAAAACAGTCTTTCCATGTATGACTTGGGCTTTGTTTGTCTGTCAAAATAATAAAAGTTCTATCTGCTACAAACTTGATGAATCCTGCGTGTTGTGACTACCAAAAAGAAACTCGATTAGTCATTAATGGTGGCTTGAGAATTGTTCTTCACTCGGTTTCAGGCAAAACAAAATACTGTGCAAAGGTTTCTTCTGTTTCAGGCGAGGTTCCCATTTATTGCAAAAGAAATGAAAAAAAAAACAAAAAACATTACCATGTAGGTTGTTGGTGACTGGAGCTTAACATAAAGCTGCTTTTCAGCTGGATGCTGATAAGAACTGGTGTGCCCCACACAACCATTCAACTCAAACTGATTTCAGTCCTATTCTATACACCTGGTGCTGGGTGTATAATTAGACAGAAACAAAAATACTACACCCTAGTGGTCAAACAAAACACACACACAGAAATGGCTCCTATACTGTGTGTTGTTTTTTTCCACCTGGAGAATAAAACTATTTGACCTAATTTGGACAAGTTTGGAAAAATCTTCTGAACAACACAACGTGTTTGACTGAGACCCAACAATTTGATTTCTTATATACAGTCCAATTATATTTCATAATGGAGAAATGTGAGAGTGTTGTAGCCTGAACATGAGGTTCATACACATGCGCACATCTTCAAATTGATTGTGATTTATGAAATAAAAATGATATGTTATATTCACAGTGGGTAACAGTAATAATATCAGGGGTATCAGGATCCACTGTGAGACTGCTGTACAACCCTGCACACTGTGAATACAGCCTATGGATGTACAGTAGTTCCCTCACCATGGGAGTGTTCCTCTTGGAGGTAAGGGGGGACTTCCTCCTCTTCAATGAGGTGATTGTTTTCAACTGGCTCAGCTGGAGAAAAGCTGTTCTCCTCTTCTACCCCCTGCTGTGAAGTCATCACCTGAAAGACAGCATGCAGTGCAAACAGTTCTCCAGAGAAAAGCTGTTAACTGAAGAACAGTCAGCAAGCAACAGTAAGGTGCATAGTTTTCATAACAGAAAACTGAATTTTTCATGAAAATACAACAGCTCTGGCTGGCTGACACATATTCTAGTGAAAACACTTGATTGACAAGTGGGTGCCGTTACAGATGGCATGTTCGAATATCCAGGCTTCATCCAGCCTGCCTTAGCTCCACCCATGTTCAAGAATCACCTGTCTGCCTGATCAGAGAGAATCAATGATGTATCTCAATCAACAACATCTCTGCAGAGCCTGTAAAGCAAGTGAGGCTAAACTTGATGCACTATCCAGGGCTAGTCTTGATGAGTGAGGTTGCAAAAATAGGTCAAGTATAATGATAATAGTTTTTATTATCTCTATATAAAAATGTGTGCATTGCTGTATAGATGTGCAGATGCAGTCATTTATCATTATTTTATGGCTTATTGTCAATTGTTCTTTTTAATGTTTGTATGTCATATGTTTAATGTTTGTATGTCATATGTTTAAATTCTTTAATAATAATTTACTTTAATAAAACTTTTTTCAGTTTTTGTTGACACTGTCAGAGCGGTATTGGTTCTATTTTATGTTTATTATTGCGGTCTTGGTGGGTGCTGTAGTCTAGGAGTACATTAGATTGAAAGGTGTTTCTAATAAAAATGTTATTGTTGTATAAATCGTTTAATGGTCTTAGTCACACCTATTTATCTGATCTACTTTCACCCTATGAACCGTCGAGGACCCTCAGGTCTTCTGGGAGTGGCCTTTTATCTATCTATCTATCTATCTATCTATCTATCTATCTATCTATCTATCTATCTATCTATCTATCTATCTATATGGGTTATAATTGCATTTATTTTTTATTACATTTTATTATCTTTTCATTTTTAAACTGCCTCCAGTGTTTCCTCAGTGTCCTCAGTTTGTGCTGTGCTTTTATTTGTTATGGGGGGTTATTGTGTACACTTGGTGTTACATTCTATTTGTAAGAAAAGTTCTGTACAAATAATATATATATATATATAGAGATATATATATATAGATACTATCTATATAATATGAACAACGATTAGCCAATCTTTCATATCTAATACCACTGCATGCAAACTACAACCTCAACAGTAAACATCATAATTAAATGAATACCTGTCTTCAACATGATAAGCTCTGTAAAAGAACAATGTATGTCAGAATATTGGATCACATGGATTGTACATTATGTGTGAAGTGGCCGGTCAGTGTTTATTAAAGTATAATTTATGCCCAGATGTCTATGTCACAAATACTGAGCCTTCAGATTCAAAGAAAAGAAAAACAAATAGCATGAAGCAACAACAGTTGCTGTGTGTGATCCAAAGTGATGGCTGTGTAATAACTCATAATTCATCTGATTCTACCAACAAGCGTCACATCTTTATGTCACACACTGTGTGCTCACAGTGAACCTGCACGTTACAGAACAACACGAGCTCATTTCACTAAGTACCTCAGCTTACACACACACACACACACACACACACACACACACACACACACACACACACACACACACACCCCGATGCCTGTAATACCGTAGACACATACAGTGTGACTTCAGCGGTGCTGTGTTTACGGACAGACTGTGACGTTCGTGAATATGAGCTGCGTCACTGCAGCTGTGGTCATGACAGACTCAGATGAAAACCGTCTCTCTCTTACCTTCATCTTGTTTACAGTCGTCCCAGATGTTTCCGCTCGCTCTCTGCTTTTATCGCTCGTGCTTCTGTTGTTTTGCTGTCAACCTGAAAGCGGAAGTGACGTCGTGTTGTTTACTGTTGGGAGCTGTAGTGTCAGCGCTCCGCCGCGCGCCGTCAGCAGAGACACAGTCAGTGTGACAGTGTGAGGATCCATACACCTGCTCAAAGCACAGATCAGTATAATGATGAGGATGTGTGAGGACAGTGTGAGGATCCATACACCTGCTCAAAGCACAGATCAGTATAATGATGAGGATGTGTGAGGACAGTGTGAGGATCCATACACCTGCTCAAAGCACAGATCAGTATAATGATGAGGATGTGTGAGGACAGTGTGAGGATCCATACACCTGCTCAAAGCACAGATCAGTATAATGATGAGGATGTGTGAGGACAGTGTGAGGATCCATACACCTGCTCAAAGCACAGATCAGTATAATGATGAGGATGTGTGAGGACAGTGTGAGGATCCATACACCTGCTCAAAGCACAGATCAGTATAATGATGAGGATGTGTGAGGACAGTGTGAGGATCCATACACCTGCTCAAAGCACAGATCAGTATAATGATGAGGATGTGTGAGGACAGTGTGAGGATCCATACACCTGCTCAAAGCACAGATCAGTATAATGATGAGGATGTGTGAGGACAGTGTGAGGATCCATACACCTGCTCAAAGCACAGATCAGTATAATGATGAGGATGTGTGAGGACAGTGTGAGGATCCATACACCTGCTCAAAGCACAGATCAGTATAATGATGAGGACGTGTGAGGACAGTGTGAGGATCCATACACCTGCTCAAAGCACAGATCAGTATAATGATGAGGACGTGTGAGGACAGTGTGAGGATCCATACACCTGCTCAAAGCACAGATCAGTATAATGATGAGGACGTGTGAGCACAGTGTGAGGATCGATACACCTGCTCAAAGCACAGATCTGCTCACAATTAGCACGTGGCTTATTGATTTCAAGCGGGTTACGTTGTTTTGTGTAATCACGTAAAATGAAATTATTAGAAGAAAAATAAGGTCAACAGAAACCTGAAGAATGTATGTTTCCAACAATATCCATCATGTGACTTAATAGTGTGTCTCAGGCTGTAACTGTATTACCATCTTCTACATTTTAGCTCCATGCCCGGAAATGAAACCTGCAATAGAAAAAGTGTGCAAAACACACAAACACTCCAGTGTTACCTCAAGGATTTCCCCTTCATCAGTGTGTAACTACACCCCCAATTTCTGCAGGCTCCCTCTCTTCCACTAAAGGTAAAACATGCAGCAGAGACCTGCCACATTGACAAGCATGGTCTCAACATCAACCAAAGTCTGGAAAGACTGTTTCTTGCTCAGTGTAGCACGGATAGCCAAATCATAGCCAGTCACATCTACCTGAGCTAACCAGTTATGAAACCTCCATTAAATGATTCCTCTTTTTGTATTTCATCCATTTGGTCCGATAACAATTAGGAAGTCTAGACACATGATTAAATTATTTTATCCCCATGAGGAATAAACTGGAAGTTAGCAGCTCAGCTGTGTACGTCTCCAGTGCATTTACTCTACTGGCTACAGAAAATGGAAGCATATAGAAGATTTGCAGGTTTATTTGATGCCCATAAATTGAATTTTTGTGGCTTCATGTACCACTTCATTTTCCCATAGGGTCTTTTCCACAATGTTTTCCATAATGTTATATTTTGGAGTGTACAGTTTCCCGCAAAGGTTACACTGTACACTCAAAAAAACCTTTTTGGCCAAAATGCAGGACTTGCATTTCAATTACACAGAAAACTATTTGAATTACATTGTTTTAATATAAATTAACTAAACAACTTAATGTGAAGCAAGTAATAAGATGAATGTAATAGTACTAATAAACTCAATGTGCTTCCACTACACAGCAGTGTAGTAGTAACCAGGTTTATGCATTCAATATTAATAAAATCAATTTGTTTGCCCAAACCCAACAGAGAAAATGAATGCAGACATTTTGAATTTTATTAGTACAATTACATAAATGTGAAGAAAGTAATAAGATGTATGTAATAGTACTACATAAATCTTATTACTTTCTTCAAATTAAGTTTGTTAGTTCATTTATATTAAAACCATGTAATTCAAATAGATGGAAATTTTCTGTGTAATTGAAGTACATAAGTGGCCTAAACATTTTTTAGAGTGTAGTCAGTAATTTCATCATGTCTGGACTAAAAGCAGGAAAAAGTGTTCTGGTGTAAACTGACCTGCAGTGTTTAAAATAAAATCAAAGTTATTGTTCCTGTTAATTAAGCATGAAGATGTTGATGTCCTGATACCTTTGTAATCCAATACAGCCCAGTGAAGCAGAAAACCTCTGTCTTCTTTGCTTCCACTTAAGTTCAAGCTTTCTACACAACCTCTTTGAAACACAAGAAGTACATACTGAATGGAAACACATTACATTTGTCATTATCAAGTACTAAAACTTTTTCTCTTTGGCCATCAGTAATTGTGTGGACCACATTTTGGGTGACACAGATAAATATTAGAAACTGTCTAAAATTTCATTAACAAAAAGTAGTGATGCCACTCTGTATGATTATGGTTATTTGGGTTACATGGTTTTAACTGTGAACTAAAGGAGAAGCCAAGGGGTTGTGTTTTTGCAGGAGGATTTTCATGCCGAACAAAAAATACAAATTAAACTGTCGTAGAAATGTAGAAATGTTGAAGTGGACAAGTGGTTTCTCAAAAGGACTGACATAACAGATTTTTTTAAGTAAGTTATTATACTGGTGAATGTAATATAATATCTAATATTATTATATTATAATTTGTATTTATATTATAAAAATGTAATATTTACATATGAACAACTAAGTTTTGATTAATCAAGTATTAATTGTAATTGTCATTATTAGCTAGATGATACAAAATAATTATTAAGTGAAAAAAGCACACTATGTCACTGTCTTTGGGCCCTCAGTGAAAAATAATAATAACTGGATCATATACTGCAACATCTACACTCCAAACCACCTTAACAACTTAACTGCATCATAAAAGATTCTGGTGAAATTGGATCATATTTTATGGAGAAAATGTTTGCTAGTTTTCCCTCTGATGTCTCTCTCGGTTTCCAGATGGACAGTAAAGTAAACTGCTGCCAACTATAGCTGCTGTTAGCTCAGTTTGTTAACAGGGCTGCCTGAAGTTTGAGCTCAAAGGACCAGGGGAGTGTTAGTGTTTGTACCATAGATGTTTTGAACCACCGAGTTTTCAGGCCCGGTGCACAGGGGAATGCCGACAGATCCGGTGTCGTGCTGGGTAAGTGGGGGACCAAAGAGAAACCAAAGAGGACGTTGACGGGGAAGCTAGGAAGTGAAAAGGAGATAATGAGCGTACAAACGCTCTATAACTTCTGGTCTGCATCAGTTATAACCAATAAAAACCTAAATGTTTCACACTGCAGCAAGGCACAAGACAACAATGTCAGTCTCTCTATCATTGTTTACCATTTTCAATCCCCCTTACAGCTGTCAATTGACAAAACATTTCTACTACTGCCATATAACCTGAGTAAATAAAAATGCAGTATTTAAGTGATCATTTCATTTCTTAAGGGAAAAAAGCTATCCAATCCTACCTGGCCCTATGTGAAAAAGTAATTGTCCCTCCTTGTTAAAAAAAGCTGAGTTCAATTTCACTAGCCACACCCAGGCCTGATTACTGCCAGACCTGTTGAATCAAGAAATCACTAGAACCTGTCTAATAAAGTGAAGTAGACTAATATATCCTAAAAAGTAGCACATCATGCCACAATGAAGAAATTCAAGAACAGATGACAAACAAAGTCACTGACATCTATCAGTCTGGAAAGGTTACAAAGCCATTTCTAAGGCCTTTGGACTCCAGCAAACCACACTGATAGCCATTATCCACAAATGGAGAAAACTTGGAACAGTGGTGAACCTTCTCAAGAGTGGCCGCCCAGCCAAAATTACTTGTCATGCATTGACACAACAGAACCCAGAAAAGAACCCTAGAAAGTTGAACTTCTTGCAAGGTGTGCTTCCTGTTACATGTGTTGTAAAACTAACACAGCATTGCATAAAAAGAACATCATACATCATACCAACAGTCACACATGGTATATAGCTGACTTTGCCTGAGTGCAGACGCTTCACTCTCTTGCTCTCTGCTTTACTGTTTTTTCTACTATTGTAATCCTTTCCTTTTGCAAAAATTTTTTTGGAAAGTGGGTCCTGGATACCTATATCACTGGGAGCTTAATTACCGAAGGCTACCACTATTATTTTAATCTGTTTTATTTTGTGAGCGTGGCCTATCAGCAGCACAAGCCTCCACTATCGTGACTGGGACTGAGGAGCTCAGCTAACAAAAGCTAATTAGCAGCAAGATGCCTCCCTTTTCCACGGATGATTACCACAAACTGCTCCAGAAGATAGCAGTACTGGTGTTACGGCCGGTGCAGTTCCAGGTACATTCCAATCCTCCACCAGTTCATCTAGCCAATTTGACATTAGCAAGCATATCGCTTTGGTGCCTCTCTTCCGTGAGACTGAGCCTTTGAGTGCATAGCCTCTGCGCTGCAGTGGCCCATTGAGGTGTGGCCACTGCTGCTTCAATGTAAACTGCACGGCAAAGCACAGGAGGTCATATCCGCGCTCTCTGTAGAAGAGAGCTTAAGTTATGATTCGGTTAAGTCTGCAAAACTGAGAGCGTACAAGTTGGTCCCGGAAGCCTGCCGCCAACGATTTAGAGATCTTCAGAAATCTAGACAAAACACAAGTAGAGTTTGCCCGTGAGAAGAGCACACTATTTAATAAGTGGACTGCAGAATGTAAAGCTAATGATTTCACTTCCCTGCGTGAGTTAATGTTGTTAGAAGAGTTTAAGAAATATTTACCAGAGCGCTTTGTAACTTATCTAAATGAACAGAAGGTGATTTCGTTGTCCTCCACTGCTGTACTAGCCGATGAGTTTGTGCTGACACACAAAACAGTATACTCATCAGCTCCAGTGGTGTGAATGTTTCTATTGCTGTAAGCTGGGCCACATCATAGCAAATTGTATAACGTTAAAAAGAAAAGAACAGCAGCAGGGTCCTCAGGGTAAGTCCCTGCCAAAAGGGGTGGGTTTAATTCAGCAGGAGGGGAGGGCGAGTGTAGTGTCCGGGGAAAAGAACTATGATGGCTGTTTCAAGCCATTTATATTTGAAGGTTTGGTTTCGTTAGGGGCGAGCTGGCGGACCAGCGCCCAGTCCGTATACTGAGGGATACAGGTGGTTCCCAGTCAGTAACCCTCGCCTCGGCCCTTCCTTTTACGAGTAAATCAACGTGTGGGTACGGTACTGTACTGCGGGTAATTGAAATGGGATATGCGCCCAGACCTGTGCACCGAGTGCACCTGAAATCTGAGTTGGTCACGTGTTTTTTTCCTGTCGCCGTATGTACAGAATTACCAATTGAAGGCGTTGAGTTTTTGCTGGAAAATGACATAGCTGGGGGAAAAGTAATGCCTGCGTTGGAGGTGCTGGATTCTCTTTCTAGTCCAGCAGCTGGTGAAGTGCAATCACTACACACGGATTGTGATTTGGTCTGTGTAGTTACACGGGCACAGGCACGTGTAATAATGGACTGCGTCGGCCCCTTACCACAAACGAAGGGAGGCAATCAGTATTTACTTACTCTGATGTGCGCTGCCACTCATTTTCCTGAGGCCGTTCCCCTGCGAAAAATAACTGCTGGTTCGGTTGTAAAGTTTTTTTCCACTTTTGGTCTTCCCCGGGTAATTCAGACCAAACTGTTCCGACAGGTGCTCAAAACGCTACAGGTGAAACATGCAGTCTCTAGCGCGTATCACCCAGAGAGTCAGGGCGCGTTGGAGCGGTGGCACCAGACACTTAAGTCCATGCTTAGTAAATACTGCCTTGAAACTGACAAAAGTTGGGATGAGGGGATTCCTTTTGTGCTATTTGCGGCGAGGGAGGCCATTCAGGAATCTTTGGGGTTTAGTCCGGCGGAGCTCGTCTTTGGGCACACGCTTCACGGCCCACTTAAGCTGTTGCAGGAAAAGTTTATGTCTCCCAAGGGCTCACGTGAAAAAAATGTGTTGGATTATGTCAGCCAATTCCGTGAGCGGTTACACAGGGCTAATTCCCTGGCGAAGGAGTCTCTCTTTACATCTCAGTCTGTGATGAAGCGTCAGTATGATCATTCTGCCGTGTCCCGTCAGCTCCATGTAGAATCAGAATCAGAATCAGAATTCATTTTATTCACTATGCAAGTTTACACAAACACAGAATTTAGTGTGGCAGGACCACAGCATCCTGCCAGAGGGGAGCAGCTGGAGCAGAGAGTGTCCAGGGTGGAAGGTGTCGGCCACAATCTTCCTCACTCGCCTCACGGACCTCGAGGTGTGCAGGTCCTCGAGGGACGGCAGGTTGCAGCCTTTCACCTTCTCAGCAGCTCGGATGATACGCTGCAGTCTGCACTTGTCCTTGGCAGTGGCAGCAGCAAACCAGACGGTGATGGAGGAGGTGAGGATGGACTCAATAATGGCAGTGTAGAATTGCACCATCATTGTCTTTGGCAGGTTGAATTTCTTCAGCTGCCGCAGGAAATACATCCTCTGCTGCGCCTTCTTGATGAGTGAGCTGATGTTCAGCTCCCACTTGAGGTCCTGGGAGTAGTAGTCAGTAGTCCTGTAGTCAGACTCATCCCCACCAGAGATGAGCCCAATCAGGGTGGTGTCATCTGCAAACTTCAGGAGCTTGACAGACGGGTGACTGGAGGTGCAGTTGTTGGTGTACAGGGAGATGAGCAGAGGGGAAAGGACACAGCCTTGAGCAGATCCGGTGCTGATGGACCGGGAGTCAGAGACGTGCGTTCCCATCTTGACATGCTGCTTCCTGTCCGACAGGAAGTCTGTGATCCACCTGCAGGTGGGGTCAGGCACGTTCAGCTGGGAGAGCTTGTCCTGGAGCAGGGATGATGGTGTTGAAGGCAGAGCTGAAGTCCACAAACAGGATCCTGGCATAGGAGTTTGGGGAGGTCCAGATGCTGGAGGGTGAAGTGGAGGGCCATGTTAACTGCGTCGTCCACAGACCTGTTGGCTCTGTAGGCGAACTGCAGGGGGTCCAAGAGGGCGTCCATGATGTCCTTGAGGTTTGACAGCACTAGGCGCTCGAAGGACTTCATTACCACAGATGTCAGGGCGACGGGTCTGTAGTCGTTCAGCCTTAGCCTGATCTGGGCTTCTTGGGCACAGGGATGATAGTGGAGGATTTGAGGCAGGCCGGCACGTGGCATGTTGCCAGGGAGGTGTTGAAGATGAAACACCGGAGACAGCTGGTCAGCGCAGTGCTTCAGCGTGGCAGGGGAGACAGCGTCCGGCCCAGCTGCTTTGCGGGGGTTCTGTCTCTTGAACACTTTGTTGACCTCCTTCTCCTGAATAGAGAGAGTCAGCATTGTATTGGTGTTGATGGTTGATGTGGTGGGGCGTGGGGAGGGGGACTGCGGTGGCATGAGGGGTGTTACAGGACTGTCCAATTGTCTTTCAAATCTGCAGTAGAACTCGTTCAGGTTGTCGGCCAGATGGGGGTCGTTGGTGGGGGGGGGGCACTGGGCTTGTAGCTGGTGATTTACCTGAGCCGCCTCCAGACAGACGCAGAGTCGTTAGCAGAGAATTGGTCTTTACAGTTTCTCAGTACAGTCAGTACAGTCGTTTAGCATCCCTCACCGCCCTGCTAAACAACTTTTTCGACTCCTTGAATTTGAATTTGTCCCCACTCCTATACGCCTCCTCCTTCTTAGACCTCAGACTTCGGAGTTTAGTTGTAAACCAGGGTTTGTCATTGTTAGAAGCTGATGTACGACGTCACAGCCTCTGTGAGCTCATCCAGGCCGTTTGTAGCATAACTAGGGAATCCAGGTGAGTTCGCTCCACTTTCAGGATCAGCGAGCGAGCACATGCTGGGCTTCTTTAACCAGGGGGCCGGGCGGCAGGTATGCACCGACCCGAATGAAGGACGCGAATTCGCGTGGCGTGTAGAAGGGTTTACAGTTTATGAAAAATGATTCCAATGTGTCATAATCACCGACACATCCACACACCAGCCGCGGTTGATGTAAAAACAAATACCACCTCCCTTCTTTTTCCCGGAGAGGGCTGTGTCACGGTCTGCTCGAAGCAGCTGGTCTCGGTGAAGCACATCGGTGAGGAAAAAAGGAAGTCTGTGTTTTTCGCCATGGTTAGCTGGAGTTCGTCCATTTTGTTGTACAGTGAGGGCACATTAGAGACGGTTACCTCGTCTTCTGAGGCGGACGAGCAACCCGGCGGTTTTCCCCCTCTTGCGCCTTCGGTGACGTTGTTTCAGAGCGTAAACAATACCGAGGGTAGTGTTGATCAGTATGTCGCCGAGTTCTGCCTCTGGGAGCAGAAAAGTGGGGATCAGTCTGGCAGGAGTTGTTCCTTTGATGTTCAGGAGTTCTTCTCTTGTTAGAGAAATCCGCAAATCTTGGCAGAACATAGAGTTTACGAACAAAACAAAACAAACAAGGGCGCTCAATCCCACCGAGGCGGCCATGTACGGCGCCATCTGATGACCAGGCGATAAAGTCTTGGTGTTGTTACCCATTCCTGGTTCTGCTTTATCCGCTAGATTCTCTGGGCCATATGAAATACAAAAGCGATTAAGCGACACTGATTACGTTATCGGTACTCCGGAGAGATGGCACAAAACGCGCGTGTGCCATGTGAACATGCTGAAGCAATATATTAGTAGGGCAGGGGTTGCAACTCCAGAGGGCGCCTCCAAAACTGTGGCTGGCAGTTCGGCGGTGAAGTACCGGGCCACTTTGGTAGAAAGGAGGGCACAGCTTTAATCCATCATCATTGTCAGAGTGCCCATTTAGCAAACTCGGTAATGTTGAAAGCATTACCAGTGCACCTGGCTCGCTTGTCAGGGGAACAACAACGAGACATAATTGAGTTAATCACTCGGTTCTCTTGTCTGTTCGGCGATGTTCCCACTCAAACCACTGTGCTAGAGCACGATATTCAGGTGAAAGATGCCAGGCTGATAAAACAACATCCGTATCGTGCGAATCCGATGAAGTGTGAGTTAATTAAGAAAGAGACGGAGTATTTAGTGCAACACGGGTTGGCCAAGACTAGCTTAAGTCCTTGGAGCTCTCCCTGTTTATTAGAGGCCAAATCTGACGGGTCCCCACGCTTCATCACAGACTTTCGTAAAGTCAATGCCAGGATTGTATTGACAATCTGGGTCCCTCCAGGTTTGTGAGCAAGTTAGACCTGCTCAAGGGATATTGGCAGGTGCTGTTAACCAAACGTGCTT
This sequence comes from Larimichthys crocea, assembly GCF_000972845.2. Classification (NCBI taxonomy): domain Eukaryota; kingdom Metazoa; phylum Chordata; class Actinopteri; family Sciaenidae; genus Larimichthys; species Larimichthys crocea. Next base: position 21,965,747 of record NC_040031.1, on the reverse strand, counting down.
CTGAGATCTCTGTCTTTGTAACTCCCGATCGCTTCCTGCAATACATAGTGATGGCATTTGGCATGTATGTATATTGTTTTGGCCGGGGTAGAAAACTGTAATGCATACCTAGATGACCTGATCGTGTACTCCGTTACTTAGGAAGAGCACCCGCTAACTTTAGAAAAAGTGTTCACCAGGCTGGCTGCAGCGACTCTTACCTTAAACTTAGCCAAGTGTGAATTCGGGAAAGCCTCTGTCACCTACTTGGGAAAGGAAGTGGGTCAGGGCCAGGTAAGGCCCATAAAGGCAGAAGTTTCAGCCAAACTGGACTGTCCAGCCTCTTCCACGCGAAAAGCTCTTCACAGATTTTTAGGCATGGCCGGATATTACAGAAGCTTCTGTAGAAATTTTTTATCAGTTGCTCATCCCTTGACTAAGCTAATTAGCCCAAAGGTAAACTTCGTGTGGTCCCCTGAATGTCAGCATGCGTTTGAAAGTGTGAAGGCTTTTCTGAATCATGCCCCGGTGCTCGTTGCCCCCGACTCCTCTCGACCGTTCAAGCTTGAGGTAGATGCTAGCGGGTGGGCGGTTCTGCTAGGGAGTGATGGGGTGGATCACCCGGTGTGCTATCTTTCTCACAAATTCCTGAAGCACTAGCTCGGTTATTCCACCATTGAGAAAGAAACCCTGGCGTTGTTGATGGTGCTCCAGTATTTTAAGGTCTACGTCGGCTCCAGCCCGTTGCTAGTGTTAGTCTTCACTGACCATAACCCCCTTGTCTTTCTGGCGAGCATGTACAATCACAATCAGCGGCTAATGAGGTGGGCATTAATTATGCAGGAATTTAACATTAAAATTCAACACAGAAAGGGGGTGGACAACGTGTTGGCAGATACATTAACGAGGTTTTGAACATAGGCGGGTTGTACTTTGAAAAAAAAAGTGATTTGGTGTTAACAACAACAAAAAATAAGAAAAAAATGTTTTTTGTTTTAAGGGGAGGGGTGTTACGGCTGCCGCCGTTTCACCCTGGCAGGTCTCTTGTTTGTAGTGTTTTCCTTATGTAAATTCAGGTGTGAGGTTGCTGGTAAGGGATTGGATCCCTGCTGAGAAGGTGTAGTCCTGATGGCGCTGATCCCGGAAGCCGAGGGGATTGGAATTGGCTGCGACATCCCCTGCATCCTCTCCCAGCCGGCCAATCCGCTGGGCCCAATTGCCCCGGCCTCGGCATTTAAACAGCAGCTGCCAGAGGTGGCGGCTGGTTTTTGTGTGGAGTGAGCTCGTCTATTTTGATCGTATTCAAATTGTGTGTTTGAAAATTGTGGTGGTTGGTGGAGAATCATTTCTGGGACTGGGTAGCGATTAGTTTAGCTAGATCTACTGATTACTCGTGAGAAGATTTCTGTTAGATTCATTAGTTCAGGGGTGCTGTTTTTGATGTGTGTTTTGTTATTAGATATTAGATTTAGATAGTGAGGTTTTTGTTTCTCATTTTGGTTTTCAACATAGAATAGTATAGGCTCTGTTGAGAGTTCTCTTTTTGTATTATTTATTTGTTCTTTTAAACAGCACTCCTCACCCTTTGTTCCCTTTTGCCTCACCCCCTTTTGTTAAAACAATTTGAACTTTCATTTAATAAAAGACGTTTGTTTATTAACCGCAACATCTTGGTTTTATGTTACTTCCTCATACCCCTTTTCCTGGTCGTAACAACTGGAAACAAAAATTCATCAGCTCGAAGTGAACATGGAGGTAAATGGACAATATGGGAATGAAACCACTCTACCGATGTCCCAAAATAGTGAGAAAAAGCAGGCTAACAGAAAGCAAATTAGCACTACAAAGACGCAGCAGGAGCCAGGTGTAAATGGCACTAAATCAACAACTCCTTTCTGGAACTCTCTTGATGCAAAGCCCAGGCATCACAAATTGCTTCCCTCAGATATGGAAAGACGGTTAACAGGCAGAACCCAGCACCCGGAGACTCATGATGACACTGAGTGGCCTACATCATAGACATATATACATAGACGCCGCATTGAGCGCTGAATCGTACGTCGACGTCGACGCCATATTGGATGTGGCAGATCTGCCCGTAAACTAATACAAGGAAC